>NC_068307.1:2532500-2582500 GCF_025860055.1 Xyrauchen texanus | reverse complement strand
GGAATTAATTAATTTATGCATTTATTTATTTATCTACTTTGCATATTCTGCCTAAGCAAAAATTGTTTACGTCTTCAGAATTTGTTTATTTATTTCTATTTATACTCTACAGATACTCAAATTTTGCTCATATTAAGTTTTTAGGAATCTTGGGGATTCAGAAGCATTTCTTTATTTATTTGCTTGTCTCTCTACTTTGCAGGTACAATAATTCTGATCATAGATTATTTATTTATTATTTATTTATCTGCATATTCTGCCAGTAAAACATTTGTTTAAGTCTTGGGAATTAATTAGTTTATTTATTTGATCTACTTTGCAGATTCTGCATATACAAAACTTGTCTTAAGAATGTATTGATTTATTTATTTATGTCTCTTTTGCCCATGTAGAGTTCTTAGGAATCTTGAGAATTTATTGTATTTATTAATTAGCTTTTTTCTCTACTCTGCAGGTACAATAATTCTGCTCATGTATTATTTATTTACTTCTCTTTCTACTCTGATGCAAAACATGTTTCAGTAATGGGACTTTATTCACTTGCTTCTCTCTACCATGCAGGCACTGTAGTTCTGTCAATGCAATGTTGATTGTGTGAGCAGCGCATGTGAGTCGCGTCTATGCTGTCTTCAGTGCGCATGCGCAGATGGTTGACGTGCGCTGAGCGCTGAAGAAAAGGAACGACCGGCGCCATGCGCTTCCATCAGACTCGCGGCTTGCGCTGAGACCTCTCAACTGTCAAAATATAGATGTCCTGGGAATGTGAGAGTGTCAAATTTCCTTCGGTCAAAGCAGGTGAGAGAGAGCCGACTGGAATGAACTTACAGGGCAGCGTTATTTCAGTTTCGGTTCTGGATGTTTGTGGTTAAGTTGCAGGGTGATACTGTAAGCAGAGCGCTGAGGTGACATACGAACAGGGATATTCAGCGTGAAACATGGAGGGAAAGTCACTGGAAAGCGAGAACCTGGAGCGAGAACGGCAGTATTGCGAGCTGTGCGGGAAAATGGAGAAGCTGATGAAGTGCGGACGGTGTCGCAGCTCTTTCTACTGCAGCAAAGAGCACCAGAAACAGGACTGGAAGAAGCACAAGCGCGTGTGTAAGGAGGCCGACAAGCCGCAGAACGCTGGAGAGTGCCGCGCGACACAATGTAACACTTCTGAGAAGCCGAAACAATGTAACACTTCTCAGAGCGACTCTTCCCTTGTGACGTCAGTCGGCGAAGGAATGAAAGATTTTATCAAGTCCGCCACAGACTCGGATACGGTGTCCGACAACAAACCGCCCGGTGACGGCGTGTCCAACAGTTCCAAACCCAACGGACAGACGCGGTACCCGCCGCAGAAACTGGCCACGGACTATATCGTGCCCTGCATGAACAAGCACGGCATCTGTGTGCTGGACAACTTTCTCGGGGACGAGATCGGACGCGACATTCTGGAGTACGTCCGAGCCCTCTACCTGACCGGCGGCTTCACGGACGGACAGCTGGTCAGTCAGAGGAGCGACTCGTCCAAGGACATTCGTGGGGATAAGATCACCTGGGTGGAGGGCAAAGAGCCGGGCTGTGACCGGATAGCGTTTCTCATGAGCCGCATGGACGACCTGGTCCGACACTGTAACGGCAAACTGGGCGACTACAGGATCAATGGAAGGACAAAAGTAAGTAAGACTGGTGGAGCTGTCAAACGAGTCAACTTCAAAACACAAACTTCAACAGAAACTCATTTACACACATGTATATGTATATAGGCAATGTAATATACTTTGAAGCAGCTTTATAATGAAGTTTAAATAATGTTGCTGATAAAGTCATTTAAAGGAATATTCCGGGTTTAATACAAGTTAAACTGAATCAACAGCATTTGTGGCATAATGTTGATTACCACAAAAATAAAATGTACATTCGTTCCTCATTTTCTTTAAAAAAAAAGCTAAATCTGTGTTACAGTGAAACACTTACAATGGAAGTCATTGGGGTCAATCTGTAAACGTTGAAATACTGTTTCAAAAGTATAGACACGAGACGCAAACAATATGTTTATGTGATTTAAGTGTGATAAAATCACTTAACTAACCACATCTGTGTAAAGTTATATATAATTTTACAACTTTGTTGCAATGACATGATGCTGTAACATGATCTTCCACAAAAACAATGATTTAAACAACTCTACAGCTTAAATAATACACATGTTTTACTAGAAGTATTCATGTAAGTGCTTTTATAAAATTACAAGTTTTACATTTCTGCCTTTTAAAACCTCCACATTCACTATTATTGTAAGTGCCTGAATGTAATCTGAATTTTTGCCTTTTTCTTTTTAAAGAAAAGGAGAATTTGTTTTTTGTGGTGAACAACATTGCTGTGGATTAAGTAACTTGTATTGAACCCGGAACATTCCTTTAAATGCTTTCGTGTGTAGTTCTAAAGTGCATGTGGGTCATTGACAAATAAGGTTATCCAAGGTTATAAAAATTGAGAAATCTTTTTAAATCTACTTTAAAACACACGTTTCAAGTTAGGAAACACGGTTTCTGAATCCATGTTGGTTATACATGTTTTTAATTTTTTTAAATCAATTATAAAAAAGGAATTACTTTTAAAATATCATGCGGTGTAACCACCAAGAAAAAGGTATTAACGGTATTACTTTTCTCGCATCTTTAATACATGAGAGTGTACACGTATTTAAAAAATAATTATAATCAAGATGTTTTCAATGTGCCTTTACATAAAAATGTTAAATATTTATATTTATTAAGGAGTAATCATTGTCATGAGTGTCTACCTACATGTACCACATGTCCTTGATTTGGTGGACAACATTTTTTATTATTATTATTTATTTATTTTAAAATAATTTTAGCTTTGAATGACACTTTTTTTAGCCTCGCTCTGGACTGTTACGCCACATGACGGGCGGCTGTGGCGCAGGTGGTAGAGCGGGTCGGCCACTAATCACTGGGTTGGCGGTTCAATTCCCGGCCCACAGTGTCCTTGGGCAAGACACTGAACCCCAAGTTGCTTCCAATGGCAGGCTAGTGCCTTGCATGGCAGCTCTGCCTTCATTGGTGTGTGAGTGTGTGTGTGTGTGTGTGTGTGTGTGTGTGTGTGTGTGTGTGTGTGTGTGTGTGTGTGTGAATGGGTGAATGAGCTGAATGGACATACAAGACCATCCAGAAGATTTGTTTGATTGATCTTGCTTTATTAATTTTTAAAACGGGGGACAAAAGTGATTGTAAATGAAAATCACAGCACTGTATGTTGTTTTGCACACATGCACATGCATACAGCCCCCCTCAGACGGTTTGACATATGGCAGGGGGATCAGGTGAAAGGCCCAATAACACATTCTCCTTGAACAGATTAGGTTTAGATTAAGATCCGTGCCACTTTAGACAGAGAGAGGCCTCATCTCTGATCCTCTGTTGATGCAGAGACGCGTCCACACCTGTCAAAGTTCTTATGCTGAAGTGAGTACATTTAAACTTTAAATAAACACTGCACCACTTTTATTATTATTATTATTATTATTATTATATGAACGTGTGGAGAGGAGACAGAAAATGGCAAGGGAGAAGAGTGGGAATGGGATGGGGAAATGACCTCACTAGCGCACCCGGGAAGCATCAGCACCATATGTCATGAGCACAGCCCACTTGGCTACGGCTCTGAAGCTGCACCACGGCATCACACGCGAAGTGTGATGTTAAGGCGTGCTGCTTTTAGTAAGTGCACCCTCTCTGACACCGCTGGCATGAATATGTCACTCTGTTAGAATTAGATACTTTGGATTTCTTCACACAAATTTATATAGATTTGTTCTTTCTATGGAAGATCTTTTTGAAAGGTCTCTTCAGAGCGCTCCTGATACTGGACTGACCGTGTCTGGGGGCGAATGCACTGACTTTCTTTTGTGCTCCCTGTTCACCACAGCAAGCCGTCACAGGAAAGCTGTTCAATCAGTCACATGCACCTTTAAACAGTCTGTCAATAAAAACAGTGTATAATGAGAGAGGAACCTGAATTAATGTTAGGGTTAGGATTAGAGGAATGTACAAGTTAAGCTCTATTGACCGCAAAATTATTTCATTTGTGGTTTTTAAAAAATGCAAAGATCGTTGTTCCAGTGAGACACTTACAACCCATAAACGTTAAAATACTCAATGTTTCAAAAGTATAGCCAAAGATATAAACAGTATACCAAACAAAAACGTTTGAAACTGTATGTATTTTAATAGGACTGGGTAAAACATTAAAAAAAAAACATATTTTTAATAACTGCCGGTTTTCTTAAAGAAACTGTACCGATTTTTAGCAAGTGTTCTACAAATCAATGTAAATACTTGTAAATACTATAAATAAAGCCTTAAACATGTAACAATACCCAGCCCTATATTTCAATGTTTATGGATTAAAGATGCTGACTATCACACCTGGAGTCGCTAGTTTGAATCCAGGGCGTGCTGAGTGACTCCAGTCAGGTCTCCTAAGCAACCAAATTGGCCCGGTTGCTAGGGAGGGTTGCGTCACATGGGGTAACCTCCTCGCGGTCGCTATAATGTGGTTCTCGCTCTCAGTGGGGCGTGTGGTGAGTTGTGCGTGGATGCCGCAGAGAATAGCGCGAAGCCTCACCATGTCTCCGTGGTAATGCGCTCAACAAGACACATGATAAGATGCGCGGATTGACGGTCTCAGACACGGAGGCAACTTAGATTCGTTCTCCGCCACCCGGATTGAGGCGAGTCACTACACCACCATGAGGACTTAGAGCGCATTGGGAATTGGTCATGCCAAATTGGAGAGAATTTTTATTTTTAAATAATTGTAATAATTTTTGTGGTAATCAACTTAATTCTACAAATGCTGTTGATTGAGCTTAACTTATATTTAACCCGAAACAACCTGAAGCTCGGATTGGCCTGCCAGTGGCCCCGGCCTGCATTTAAAAATAATCGTCAAAATATTAATAACTACAGTCTTGACCAACACAAAATAGGTACCGTTTGAAAGCTTAGAAGGGCTACTTTACAATGCATGCAGACATTATGACCAAAACTGAACAAGTGCTTTGAAATATGCAGATAAATCAGAAGTGTTCTGTTTTGATTATGTATATAAAAATAATTGCACTGTACATATATTGCAATCAGTAAAAATATGAAATTGGTCAAATAGCCATGTATCATATGTTGTTGGAAAGTAGAATACAACCAGCATATTTGTTTTACTCAGACAAAAATATAGCGAGTAATAGCTAAGTATAAGTCTTTGATAATTATATTGGTGTTGCTTTACATGAACGTAATATAAAATAACATTACTTAAAGGAGGTGATTATCTTTCAAACAAGTCCACACACAAGATAATCAGATGTATAGATCATTAGATAATCCACATGAAGCACAATGTTACATATGACCACCAGGAGATGGCGCCAAATACACGACACAGACTCAATGATGACTCAAATGACACAGAATGAAACTCGTTCTGTGAAATCTCATGACTAAAATCATGTCTGCATGCTATGCAAACCTTTAGTCATTGTTGTGTTTGCATGTGTAATTAGTTCTGATGTACAATTATTATCTTTTATTTGTTTGGAGACGTTTTTGGACACTCTGATAAATTATTTGTGTAATGCTATAACTTTTGATAACTTCGTCGTATCAACGGAAAAAAATGTCTCGGATAAAGTTGATTTTTTTTTTTGGCCTTTTTTTTTTGTATGTGATTTTTCACGTTTCTTAGGATGAGAGTCTCAGAATGTATCATAATCTTTATCATTATTAAAAAGGTTTTTTTTTTAAATGATACCAAACTTGACCCTCCTTGGTTTTTTTCTTTTGCTGCAGAGTTATAAGCCTTTCATTTTGGGTATGCCACTGAAACAGTGAATTTGGGTATGCCACTGAAACAGTGAATTATATATATATACTTGCAATTACATTTATTGATTTATTGGCACAGAAATTACACACAAAGTAGATTTACAAAAAAAGAAAAATCTGGGTTAACGTAAGACACTTGCAATGGACGTCAATGGGGTCCCAGAATATTCCTTTAGCATATATATTTACGTTTTCCAGCCGTACTTTTGAAACGGTGTGTATTTTAATGGTAATGAATTATTACCTTGAATTGGGTCAGAAATGAACTTTTCCCTTTGATTTAATGAGGCATTTTTTTTTCTAAATTTATAATAATGACCCTGTTTCAAAAGTGTCCTTTTATGTCAAATGCTTGAATTCAATCAATTAATTTGATTAATTAATAATCAGAATCAACATCAACTAATATTTGGTATTGGCATTGACTTTTTTTGTACACAATTTAATTTGATTCAATTACATTTCAATTTTGATTCGATTCAAAATGGATTCATTTGGGAATATTTCAGTTATAATGTCAACAGGCTTGTTACATAATAATGTGCATTGTGACTGAAACTTTTGTTTCTGAAAATTGTGGCTATGGCATTAACAAAAACATATTTTTTGCCCCCTTATTTTATATTTTGGTGTCATTTTTGCCCCGAGCGCATGTTAATTTCCCACCCTGACCTTGAAAGTAAGTCATCAATATTTTAGCTTTTGTTTTTTAATAAACAAGGGATGAAAAAAAGGGTCCATCCATCCATGATATGTTTTTTTCTCACTGTATGTTTAAGTGTTTATGCCTGTAGGGCAAAGTTGTACCCCTTCACTCTCATGCACACCTCAACATTAAGACATGTATGATGGTGCCATCTTTATTAATGGTGCCGTTTTATATAAGGCTGGCAGGTTCTCAGTGCTGGAACAGTGATACAGCTGCACTATTTGAACACAGTCTGTCTGGCTAAAGTTCAGCTGCTAAGGTTTCTATCAGTCCGGCATTGCTCGGTAAAAGGGACGGCAGTGTGTCAAACCTAATGCAACACACACATGCTCACACAAAAGAGAAGGACAAATCACTGTTATGAAGATGTGATAGATGAAATGATCAGCCCAGGCCGTAACAACATAAAGGAGTGTTTTATTTCGTAGGGTTGCATTCACAAGTTTGAGTGCTGTTGTGACGACTCATTATTGTGGTTTGCCGGTTTCAATCTTAAAAGGATTGTAGTTGCTCACACACTGCGAACTGGAACCATTTGAATGGTTCGATTAAAGTTAAAGGGATAGTTAAGCCAAAAAGTCATCATTTACTTTTACGTCATCCTCATGTTGTTCCAAACCTTCTTCCGTGGAGCACAAAAGATGTTAAGCAGAATGTTAGTGACCGACAGCCTCACTTTCATTGTATGGAATAAAAAACATCCTTTTTCCGCTGTAGAAAGAAAGTCAAGTACATTCGAAACAAATTAAGGGTAATTAAATGATGATGCTGTTTTTCATATTTGGGTGACTAACTAAATCTAAAAATAGGGGAGACGATTTAACACATTAATGCAGTACAATTACTTATACCAACAATAATGCATAAAACGAATGCAATTCATCATGACTCGGACCGTACTTAGCAATATTCCTTCCATTTAAGCAGTTCGAGTTTGGAGTACCTCCTGTTTTCACCAGGGGGCAGTAAGCGAAACTCGCTGTATATGCAACGCACAGCTGATACATAGAACTAACCGCACATACCGAGAGCAGACAGCACAAGATGAGAACGCGTTCATGCCTTAAACATAGCTTAATGGAGCGCAAATCTGAACGCAAGGATCGTACCTTTTCCCCCGTCTGCCGGCATGTCATCCCCGTCTACTTGGACGAGGGAGGGGACAAGGGGAGGGAAACAGAAATAATTAATTGTAACAATGTAGTACCCCCCCAAAAACACTGTGAAATTTAACAGTGCCAATGCAGTGCGGCACTGAGAGAGACAGAGAGAGATGGAAAAAAAAAGAACTTACTCGCCGGTTCTCTGATAAACCGTCGCATGGTCCTCGGCCACTCCTCCACCCTCTCAGGCGGACGGCAGCCGCTCCTCCCCGTGCGGACCAGAGTCAGACCCACAACCCCCGGCGGAAAGAATGCCCCTCCGCGTTCACTGTGACTCCTGGGGACACTCCTCTGCCCCTGGCAGCAGCCCTACTGCTCCAGGAGGTCGAGGAGTCACTTCCCTCCTCCCCTCGCGGATGGCGGTCTTCTGTCGACCCCTCCGCGTTTCTGGGGGATGGCAGGGCACTCCTCCGCCCCTGGCAGCGGCTCCATCGCTCCAGGCGGTCGGGGAGTCCAGTCACCACTCGCCTCGCGGATGGCGGCCGTTCACCGCATCTGGGCGGTCGGGCTACTCCCTCCCCCGGTGGAAGGCAGCGGCGCTCCCCCGGGTGGACAGCAGTGTCGAGGGCTCCGCGACGGGCATCCCTCCTCCTTCCCAGATTTTGGCACCAGTGTAACGTAGTTCAATGGAAAGGAGGCGGCGAGAACCGGCTTGGCAATGTAAATAATATTTTAATTATAAACTTAAACAAAAGACAACAACACACACATGACGGACATGTCCGTAAACGATCTCTCCCGCACCACCGCCTGCAGTCGGCTTTTATCCCTCTCGGAGGCTTAATTAGCCTGATAAGGGACCAGGTGTGTATAATCACGACTCCGCCCTGCAACAGACACACAACAACTGAGATGTCTTAAAGCGCCCGTTTGACGCAGGTGTACATTGATGCATCCTTATTTAATATAAAGCCATTATAATAAATCTCAGACTGATTGATGAATTCAGCTGCAGAATGGATTGCTGTGAACTGTGTTGAATAATATGGAAATATATTATATATTGCATTTTTAAAGCCACTTTCTGTATTGTCTTTTTTACTTGTGTGCCTCAATAATGCATTTAAATTTTCTGTATGATTTTTATATATAAATATTTAATATCTTAAGATTTAAATCTAACTATTTATAATTACTTAATCATTATATATTGAATCATTGTTATTTTAGGGGCTTTCTCAGCAAGTTTGTATGTATGCCATTAATTGTGATGAATTCGATGAATTAATCTGCCATGTTATTAATTCGATTAAAATTGTAATTGATTGACAGTCCTATTAAAAACATAAGCTCAGGTTCAGCATGTGCTGTTAAGGGTTGCAACAACTCAAAAAACTCTTTGTGTGTTGCTTTTTTGTTTTTGTAGAAATATATGCAATGTGCATGTGGGTATGGAGGCTTTAACATGTAGACTTAAATCAAAATATTTAAATTCCTTTTTAAAGACAGTTCAGTTTTACTCGACACAATGTTTTTACGGGTTTGGAACAACATGGTGGTGAATAAATAATAGAATAAAATTTTTGGGTAAACTATTGCTATCAGTGTTTGTTGTAAAGGTCTTTTAGCCGTGTCTTATGCTCTGCAGCGAACAATGTTTTGTGTATTTTCTAGTAAGGTTGCACCTGCAACTCGGGCATTAAAGGAATATTCCGGGTTCAATACAAGTTCATCAGAATCAACAGCATTTGTGGCATAATGTTGATTACCACAAAATTTATTTTGACCCAGCCAATTTGTAAATTAATTAATTAATTGCTTACTAACCTTTTCTGTATAAACTTACATCCAATTTAACAATGTCATTGCCATGATGACATCACGCCTTAAACCCTTAATTATTAACGCCAGAGAAATGCCGCCTCTTACTTGCGGTCGTTTACGTAAACCTGGAGATATTAACACGATTTGACAATAGAGATCACAGTAGCGTCACACATTGCAAATGTACAGTTATATCCTTCTAGTTGGTCATTTGTACTCATGACAGAATATCTCGTGACCCTGCAGACAGTGACCCACTTTTGGGTCGCAACCCAGTAGCTGAGAAACCCTGCCTTAAACGACTGTCAAAATGATGATTAATCAACTTCACAGCTCAAATAATTCACATTTCTGCCTTTAAACTTTCCAAAAATGTCTTTACTTCCATTGTAAGTGCTTTGCTACGACCCAGATTTTGTTTAAATAAATTTTTGTGGTAATCAATATCATGCCACAAATGCTTTCGATTGAGCTTAGAAATGAACCTGGAATAACACTTCGGGAAGAGTCAGTGTTCATGCAGATAGTTGGCACAACTGTTTGTGTACACAGTCATGCACGTTTATGCGATACACACACACACACACACACACACACACACACACACCAAGGCCCTAATTGAAATGCTCTTTGTGCTGTGGGACTGTGGCATCCCTTCCATCTCCTTCTTCCTCCTCTCCGGTCAGGGATCTTTGAAAGCGATGGTGGGAGAGTGGTGGCATGGCATCCTGACGCAAAACCCGCTGCGTGATGTCACTCCCATCTACGTTTTCTCTGACGCAGCTGGCACTCATGCTCACCCCTACCGGAATGATTGAAGCAGCGTTGAGCGATTTCGCCCTTATCTACGCTCGCCCATTCACGTAGGGGGTTCACAGATTGCGTCAATGCCCTCAGCTCCCTTTTTTGTTCTGGCTTGTCTCTCTTTCTCTCGCCCTGTATCTACGTCTCCCTTTCCCTTGGTCTTTGTTTACATTGTCCGTCGCTTTAGCACCTGCCGCCAGGAAAACACAATTCAGTTGAAATGTCGTCACATGTATTATGATCCGTTGTGCATTGCGTGCCATTGCAGGCCACAGGATTTGGCCTTTTAAAGAGGTCGAGGTGCATAGGGCCGGTTGAAAACGATATGTTCCTGATGAGCTAAACAGAAAAGATAATAATATTCCTCAATGCATTAACTCACCCTGGCTTGGCCTTTCAGTGACCCCCGCATTCCTCTTTTCCACTTGAGCGGGTCATATACTGTTGGTCACACCCCTGCCCCACTTACAGTCATGTTGTGCGGAAAAGGTCCTCAAATACAGTCACTATTATTTTTGTTCCCAGCATGACTTTAGCTGTTATCTTCTTTATGATGACGTTGTTTCTCAGGAAATCTAGTATCAAATTATAGGGTTCAGGAAATTAGCTGGAGAGGAGGAGAGATGTTAAGGTACATCCTGGTGTTAACAGCTGTGTGTGTTTATGCTCTGATGAGGGGATGGGTGTGTATGGACAGTGACCCCAAAAAGTATTTGGATACTTATGCCACACATAAATAAAAAAACGTCTTTGCATTATGTAATAAAATATTAAACCAATTAATTTTAATGAGGAAATCTAAAGACAATATTTTGCCTTTAAAGAGAGCCACAATAAAATAGAATATAGATAAATAGAAAATAAAAAAAGATTAAAAATAAATAAATATAATAACATGATTATTCACATACAAAAAGTTATTTTGTACATCTAAAAAATATTTGCACTTCATGTTTTTGCAGTTCAAAATGACAGAACTCACATTTGACATGCATGTGTTGTATATAATTGAACATTATAAATTAATACTATGCACATGTTTGGCAATTCCATGGAAATGTCAACCACAACATGGAAGAATACAAGTTTTAACCTAAGGAACAAAACCCCCTTTTAAATTCTGTATTATAGTGGTATAATGGACAATGGATAATGTCGTCCAGACCGCTAGAGGGTGCCGCCTGCTCACACAGCGCTGAATGCCCAAATGCAACCTTTTACGGTTAAGTAATCGCACAAGGTCATATTGTGATTTCAATCTTTATTCAGTTAATCATTCGGCATTAATGTATATCATACCTGTGTCTCAGAAGTCAAAGTCTGCTTGTTTCAAAGCATTTTCGATGGTTTCCCTCATCATGTAGCCTATTGGAAAGTGCAGTTTTCACACCACGTGGCAGTTTTTCTACATTAATGTGAGAACGAGAAAGAATACAAATAAATATTACATGTACTTAGGAGTGCCAATCCTTCTAATTAGTGTGGTTGTTTTTATTTATTAATTGCGCTTTTGAATCTACAGAGTTTTTGCAAAGTGTGTTACTAATTAATTAGAAATATACCGTCGGTTTTTCATATCTGCTTTTTCATGCTTATAACTGATATGCCGATGGTTTTAAAATGACATGATTGGGATCAATCAAAACAAAATCAGTTTTTGGAGTCACCTTATTTACACTTTGAGATAATGTCAAATAAGAAAAATAAGAATTAATAAATTGTTGGCTTAATTTTTATTTTTGTAATTTGTTTTTAGCATTTTCTTAGGCTAAGAGTCTCAGAATGTATCATAATCAGGGCTGGACTGGTAATCTGGCATACCGGGCATTTTCCCGGTGGGCTGATGCTCTTTGGGGTCGATCAGGGGTGGACTGGCCATTGAGACAACCGAGCGGGCCAGTGGGACGTCTGCGAAACGTGCCGAATGGGGCGCGATAAGCTCAAACAAGCCGCCGCGATATGCAGAGAAGGACAGTGAACCCCACCCCCATGAAGCCTTTAATTTTTGGGTATGCCACTGGAACAGGAAACCTTTATCAACATCTTTAGAGCTTAAAGGGTTAAAAAAAATGTATTGCCTATTTGTTCTAAAAAGTAATAAAGCCTAAACACATTTAAAACCGTAACATTTTAAATACAACTGCCACAGTTGTAATGAACTAATTATTTTAAAGTTTGATAAATGTGGGGTCTGGGTATCTCAGCGAGTATTGATGCTGACTATCACCTCTGGAGTCATGAGTTTGAATCCGGGTGTGCTGAGTGACTCCAGCCAGGTCTCCTAAGCAACCAAATTGGGCCGGTTGCTAGGGAGGGTAGAGTCACATGGGGTAACCTCCTCGTGGTGGTGATTAGTGGTTCTCGCTCTCAATGGGGCGTGTGGTGAGTTGTGTGTGGATCGTGGAGAGTAGCATGAGCCTCCACATGCTGTGAGTCTCCGCGGTGTCATGCACAACGAGTCACGTGATAAAATGCGCGGATTGGCGGTCTCAGAAGTGGAGGCAACTGAGACTTGTCCTCCACCACCCGGATTGAGGTGAGTAACCGCGCCACCACAAGGATCTACTAAGTAGTGCGAATTGGGCATTCCAAATTGGGAGAAAAGGTGAAAAAAATAAATGTTAAAAATAAAATTGATAAATGTTAGTATGTTTGATGATGAGCAATATGAAAAACGTGTATATATATTAATATATTTGTAAAAAAAAATAAATTCCACACTTAGTCAGAAACGCTCTGTTTTGGTGTTGCTTCTCCTTTAAGACATGACAGTATCAGCCCACTGTTCTGATTGGCTCTCTGCTCTTGATTGACACGCTCTCTCTACTTGCGATCTCACTGCTCACCGCTACTGGGCGGGGCTATGGAAGTGATAAGGTAAATTAGGGTCTTATGTGTTGTTGTGAAGGCGGTCAGATGCAAATGTCTACGACAGTGTGACATCACAATGTGGAGGAAGTAGATAACGAGCTGTTTTGGCAGCTTGGTTTCAACAAATTCTTGCAGTGAGGAGAAAGTTTTGAGTTCTGAAACTTACAGTGTGTTTTTATACTACAGTGACCTCTTACTGTATATGTTAAAAATGTTGCTCATGTCATGACCAGTTTAAAAGTCATTGAGCAAAAATGGCTTATAAATGTGAAGTTAGTTCTGAGAAAAGCTCTAGCACAATTTTTTTGCAGTTTGCTATTTTGTATCATATGCAATAACATTCATACATTTTACATGTGACTTGAGTCTCCAAAATTGTCCATGTTATTGTGGGCCACTGTATTTTAAGTATTACAAAGAATGTTGGAAAAGAGCTTTGTTTTTCTTTCTTTAAAAATATCTTCCTCCTCCAGACAAGTCAAACACACACACACACACACTGAGAATAAATTGAAAACATGTTCATGTCTCTGGGGATGATGACTCTGTCCCTGTGATATTATGTTGTAGGGTTAAAGGGTTAAGGCCTAAAAATCCCCAACTGTGTTTGTAGTGCACAAAAATAGTGTCGGGTCATGTACCGTCACTGAAGTGATCAGATTTAGGAGCCTACGTGCAGAAGTGAGTGAGAAAAGACCTAACCTTAAAATGCAAGTTCACGGAGGGAATCGATATCAGTGAGTCATTCTGACCGTGTGCTCTTTTCAGTTCACAGAAACACACCTCGTAATACTGACACAAAGTTTTGTTGGATGCCGATGCTTTTCTGAATCATTTTGTCAATCATTTAAAGGTAAAGTTTGGCTTTGCTGCACTCTTGTTTAAAGTTTGACATGCATTCTGACCTAGAAGAAAGTTTTGCATCCTTCTGGTTATTTAAATCATCTCATTTAAAGGAAGTGCCAAAAAGGTAGAATCACCAAGTCATAAGTAGGTCACATGTCCTGGGGCCGGTTGCATAAAACTGTTTTTAGACTAGTCTTAGTAGTTAGTTGTCTAAAATGTTGGTCTTAATTTTTTCAGTCAGTTGCATAAAAACGTAGATCAGTCTAATTAAAGACCAAAATGTAAGACAGCACACCTCAGGCTAACGTTTGTTTACATTCAGCTGAGCCAGTGGGGGCTGAAAGGGGCTTGAGTTGAGACTTGGTTGAAGACTTTGACTTCAAAAGTGGTAACAAAATGTTGTGTTTTTAATTATTTGGGTTAAATCACTAAATGTGTTTATTAAAATACATTTTGAAGCATTGTAGTCCTCTAATAAGCAAATATTCTCAGCGAATAAAAAATGTATTGAGCGTCCACTGTCGGCCATTTTTTTTTTAGCTGTTCAGTGTCTTATTTTTCCCACAATGCAATGCAAATTAGACCGTCTTACTAAAGACAACTGTGAGCTTGTTTTATGCAACAGGCGTTCTACGGCGTCTTTAGCTAGTCAAACTAATTGTTAGATGCAGTCTTAAGTTAATGGCTATGTTTATGCAACCGGCCCCTGGACTGGTGTATTGGCTTCTAGCTATTTTTATATGTTTTTGAGTCATTATGTCCTCTGTAACACTTGCCTGATAGCTTGAAAGCATGCCTTCATGTGTAAAAATACACTACACTGCTATTTTTCCTTTTTCATTAATTAACACTTTCCATGTTAACCCAGAGAACAAAATAAGTGGGGTAGGTGAAGAGCAGGAAAGGAAAAACTCTCACGGTTGTCACTTTATGCTGACAACCGTGACAACACTTCTGTATGTTGTTTTGCTATATGGTGAGGTACAGTATCTGAGTGGAGGTAAATGTCTGTTTGTGAGAACCAAGGCAATAAATTGTACAGCAATACACAAATATAGAGCAAATCAGGTGGATCCCGTGCATATAACAGGATCAGGTGTTACGGCAAATTCATGAGATAAATAAATGTTTGCATGAAGAATATTTTGGCTTTATTATTACGTAAAATTGCATCATGACTAGAGGTCGACCGACAGTGGATTTTGCCGATACCGATAACTAAGGTTTTGGTATGGGACAACAACCGATTAATCGGCCGATAGTTTTTAAAATCGATTTATATAGAATGTCAATAAAATGTCTTATTCTTTGTTTACTATGTTGGGCAAAAACAAAGAGTCCAACATTAATAAAATCCCAGATGCAGTTTATTGTTCAACCAAAATCCCAATAATAACCAGGAAAAATGTTGGTGCATAACGTGGGATTTTTAAGGATAAACAAGCACGCCACACACAGGGGACTCTTATTTTGTAATACGAAATGAAGAAATAACTATCGGCATAACATTTTGCCGATAACGATAGTTCCAAAAAGCAGCTATCGGCACCGATTAATCGGTAAAACCGTTTTTTTTTTTTTTTTGGTCTACCTCTAATTATGACAATTTTTATGCAAATTTCAGGATATTCTCACCCCAAACCTCATTACTGTAATGCATCTGGATGTTTGTTTATAATTCTCACTACTGTTAATTGTGATTCTCATTGCGGTTTCATCCTGTCTGGACACAATTATTATAATTTTTTCTATTAAAATGAGCACTAAGGCTTGAAGGCTGGCTATGAAATATAATCTGGACATTTTCTTGTCACAACTTTATGATATATGACATATGTAAAAAAGTAAAATGTAAAATATTAGGATGTCCCGATACTCACCAGTATGATACCTGTTTTTTGGTAAAAAAAAAAATTGTGAATTTCATAACCGTTTATTTAAATTGTTTCATCAAAATGGTGTCTTAATAAATTAATTCATGACCACTTTAATGAAAATAGGACAAATAGTTTTTTTACGTAATATTTTATAATTTTTTGTCAAATAAAGTGCTGCATAACACAGAATCGCAGATATGTGATATTGCTGAAATATAATACTGTTACTATAGATTTATTAGTAGTAGTAGTAGTAGTTGTATAACAGCGAATATTACATAACTATATAGCAGCGATATATTTCTTTTGTACATTTTCTTTTCATTTAAATGGAGCTTTTATTTTGAAGCCCTTTCTGTTTCTGTGTGTTTTTGAAGGTCGCTACGCTCCACATATTTACTTTAAAGCACGCAGCACATGCAAACTATATATTTATCTCATTAAATGACAGCCTTTGTGTTTTAATAATCACACCAAGACATGACATGATTTTAATTTGTGCACTGAATGTTTACTAAATCAGATGGTATCAGTTACAAGTACATGAGTGTGGCATTGGACCCGATTCCAATATCAGTATCGTTATTGGGATGTCTCTTTTAAAAAAAAGTTGTGTGAAAGAGTAAAAGTGGAGATTTATGGAGTTCTTCTCTTAACCGTGTCTACTTGTCGTCGTCTTGAATAATTTGGCCCATTATGAAAGCAACCCCTGCTGTTTTTCCTTCCAGGCAATGGTGGCATGTTACCCTGGCAACGGAACAGGATATGTACGGCATGTGGATAACCCTAACGGAGATGGGAGATGTGTCACATGCATTTATTACCTGAATAAAGACTGGGATGCCAAGGTAGGAATTTTTTTTTTATCTGATGTAGACTGCTCAAACTTGCATCTGAGCTTACGTTCAATATAATAGAAATTCAAAACCAACGTGGTGCTGTTGGTACTTTGTATCAATAGGCCACACTATAGACTGTTGTTTATGGGCTGCTAACAGAGTTCTGCTCCCTTAGGATTTGTAATTAATGAAAACATGTAAGTTCTAAATAAAAACTACATGTTTTAATTGGAAATCAACTCATTTCTACACACACACACACACACACATGCTTAAAAGAGGAAACAAAAAAATCATTGTATAGCATCTCAAATGTCTCTCTGGTTATTCTGATGCCAAAGCATGTCATCAAAATGATTGTTTACATTTTCCTCCCAGAAAATGCAAGTTTCTATTTAACTTCATCAACTTCCATTTTCGGTTCTATTTTGCATCAATTTCCTCAGAAGTGGCTATTTTTTTCTCTTAGCCCGTCGGGGGTTAATATTTATCAAAATATTAATAAATACAGTCTTGAACAACACAAAATAGGTATTGTTTTAAAGCTTAGAAGCTCTACAATGCATGCAGGCATTATGACTAACACTGAACAACTGAAATAGCCACGTGTCATGTCGTTGTTTTATTCACTAAAATATAGCAAGTAATACCTAAGTATACGTCTTTGACATACATGTTACATCTAAACATGTGTTCCTTATAAGCAGCATTTTCGCTTATAACTTATAATGAAACATAAAATGTAAAGAGTCAAACACTGAAGAAGGTCCGGTGGGACCGAAACGTTTTAGTCTTTTTTTTTATTTGCACGGAGCACTTTATTGCACACTTTTGTACTGATGAACAAATAAAAGAAGAACATTGGATATCTCATTGGTTTTTTGTTGATAAATAGTTGCAATTTTTTCCATTTGGAATATATTGAGAATAAACTATTAACATACCATTACTTGGTATGCATGGATCAATAGATAATCCACACGAAGCACAATGTGCACACCGCTAAGTTAGCTTTCCTGAATCAGATGACGTCATCAGAAATGATGCAGTACATTGTCCAACTTCATGAAATGCTAAACCAAACACATTAGGATTCAGATCGCTGCATCCAGAGGTGGAAGTCATCCAAATGTGGGCAGAGAGGATCGTTCACTCTCATTACATATGGCCACCAGGAGATGCCGCCAAGTACATGATGCAGACTCAATGATGACTCAAATGGCACAGAATGAAACTCATTACTCAAGTCTCATGACTAAACTCATGTCTGCATGCTATGCAAACCTTTAGTCTTTGTTGTGTTTGCATGTGTAATTAGTTCTTATGTATAAATATTATGTTTTATTTGGTTTAGAGAGGCTTTTGGACACTATGATCAATTATTTTTGTTATGTTATAACTTTTGATTGCTTTCTCATATCAACACAAAGATTTTCTCAGATACAGTTGACATGATTGGAAACAAAACAAACAAAAGCAGTTTTAAGGAGCTACCTTATTTACACCCTGAGGTATATAATGTCAAATCAGAAAAATACGATTTTTTTTTTTTTAAATAGATATGAGAGATTTTGGGTTTGTGACCGGTTCAGTATGATTGGCTCTGTTGTTGAACGACGTTGAACCGTTAACAATTATGTTATACAGTGATTATACGAAGTGGTGGTGTAGTGGGCTAAAGCACATAACTGTTAATCAGAAGGTCGCTGGTTTGATCCCCACAGCCACCACCATTGTGTCCTTGAGCAAGACACTTAACTCCAGGTTGCTCCAGGGCGATTGTCCCTGTAATAAGTGCACTGTAAGTCGCTTTGGATAAAAGCGTCTGCCAAATGCATAAATGTTAATGTAAATACAGTGTACATGTCGATGGTTAATGTGCTGAACTCCACCTGTGTGGAGGGGAACTGCCTTCAAATACCCACTAAAATCACCAGAACACCAGTTGATACTTTGTTTGATATTTTGTATCTTATGCAATGAAGTTGATACATTTAAGTGTGTTCCAAGAGAACTCTCATAATAACATTTAAAGCAGCCCGCAGCTGATCTGACACTTTCCACCACCACTGCAGTCACCTGCCAAATCTAAGGTCAGCCCTGCATCACAGCGTTGTCTATCCTGCTCTGGAACGTCACGGCTGTGGAGTCTAGCGAGAGTGTTGATCCAGATGTTCTCCCATCCCTCTTACATGAAGTAAATACAGTTGGCCAGAAGCAGAGGAAAGATAAAGTATAGGAATAATAGAAGGAGAGAAAGAAAGATGTTGTTTGCTCTGTTTAGTTGAGATTATAGACTCAAGGGCCAGGCTGCGTTTTATCTAGATGTTGGTTGAAACGCACACTTTGCTCGAAGCACGCACGTTCTCCTAAAGCCATTTGTTACTGTAAGTATCAGAGCCAAAGTCCCTCAGTGACCTCTCACACACATACTGTAAAGACATTTTGATATTTTCCATCCTTTTCAAGCTGAAGAGGATGACATTAATGCATGATACGCCTAGAGCTGCCGTACCCTGATATACACTCCGGTTATTTTTCTCATATCTGCCCCTTTAATGAATGGAGAGGAAAATGGCCGTCTCACGCAAACCTGCTTATGTAAAAGTCACTGTGTGTCAGATTGTTTTAAGCTAAATTTAGCATCAAGTTGTCCTGGCACAGGAAAAAATAAGTTCCCTCCCAGAGTTTCGTGTGAATGAAACCAACTTTTTTTTTTCTCCTAACTCACTTTGTTGCATTTATAATACCTATGTAATGCAAAATATATCATTTTTCTCAAAGACTCTCTGATATGGTGTTTTCACACTGCATGAATTGTCTAGAAGCTGAAACTCAATCCCAACTTTAACTTGCCGACAAACCAAAAAGGTTTTGTGATGTAGGATTTTGAAGCTTTTGACCCCTCGTCTGCTCATTCCACAGGAGCATGGTGGGATCCTGCGGATCTTTCCAGAGGGAACAGCTCAGTTTGCAGACATTGAGCCCAAGTTTGACAGACTCCTACTCTTTTGGTCAGACAGAAGGAACCCACATGAGGTCCAGCCAGCTTACGCCACCAGGTCAGTAAAGGTCATAATAGTTGTTCAGTAAGAATGAATGTGATGAATTAAATCAACCTGATGTCCTGGATTGTGATTTGTTTGCAGGTATGCCATAACAGTGTGGTATTTTGACGCTGATGAGCGGGCACGAGCTAAGGAGAAATATCTAACAGGTGAGATAAAGCACTCAAACTTGACAGCGCACTTACGCTAGTAAGAACTCGATGTTCCTCCTTAATTGACAGCTGTAAATGTGTTATCTATACATTTCTGTGCAACTTCTATATATTTACATCCACGATCTATTGATGGCCTCAGCATCTCCCTGCTTTCCATGTAATGTGTACACTGCAAAATAGTATTTTTGTCATAATAGGAATATCCAAACATCCTTAAAACAAGGTATAAACGACATGAGTCTTGTTTTCATATAAATCTATCCAATCTTACATTATGCTTCTATGAAAAAAAAGTACTTGCCAATGGGGTAAGAAAACTATTTGATTCAAAGGCAAAACAAATAATTCTGCCTTATAAATGTTTTATTCATACACATCTGGGATGGCATGAGGGTGAGTAAATGATGAGGACATTTTCATTTTTGGGTGAACTGTCCCTTTAAGAATGTTTAGATATTTCCTACCGATATATAAGACAAAAATACTCATTATGAATACGTTTCCATACAGTGTATTCGTTTTTGTTTTGCGGGAACACTACCTGAATGAATAGCCAGAAATGTAAAATGTGTAATTATTTACTAACTGTCGTGTTGTTCCAATCATAAGAAGTTCAATGTTTTGAATTGAACGCTTGCACGAGTGATGAATATTTTTTCATGTGTTTCTATGGACTGGAAAACAATGATATGCATTTCATATGTTTTAAAGGCTTTTATTGGCAAAAACATTCAATATATGCAAAGAGTCAATATTTACAGTGTTGACGCTTGTTCTTCATAACCTCTGCAATTCGCTCTGGCATGCTGGATATCAGCTTCTGGGACAAATCCTGACTGATGGCGATCCATTCTTGCCTTATTAGTGCTCGGAGTTGATCACAATTTGTGGGCTTTTGCTTGTCCACTCGCCTTTTGAGGATTGACCACAGGTTCTCTATGGGATTAAGATCCGGGGTGTTGCCTGGCCACGGATCCAAAATGATCTCCGAGCCACTTCATTATCACTCTTGCCTTGTGACATGGTGCTCCATCATGCTGGAAAATGCACGGATCATCACCAAATTGCTCCTGGATCGTTGGGAGAAGTTGCTCTTGCAGGACGTTTTGATACCTTTCTTTATTCATGGCAGTGATTTTGGGCAGGATTGTGAGCGAGCCCACTCCCTGTGATGAAGAGCAACCCCACACCTGGATGGTCTCAGGATGCTTCACTGTTGGCACAACACAGGACTCATGCTAGCGTTCACCTTTTCTTCTCCGGATTATCGATTTTCCAGATGTTCCAAACAGTCAAAGGGGGCTTCATCAGAGAAAATAACTTTGCACCAGTCTTCTGCTGTCCAATCCTTGTACTTCCTGCCAAATTTCAGTCTGTCTATGATGTTTTTCTTGAAGAGAAGTGGCTACTTTGCTGCCCTTCTTGACACCAGGCGATTGTCCAAAAGTCTTCACCTCACTGTGTGATGATGGCTGCATGTCTTTCTTTAGAGGGTAACCGTTGCTAACATGAACACAATGATTGGAAGCACTTCTTCCCTCCTTTAATAGCAATCAGTCTGCTCTTATAATCCAATCAGAGTGATAGAGTGATTTCACCTGACTAGTACTCGTCCACACTTTCCCAGGTGCTGCTGATATGATTAGTGAAATTATGTTAGCTGGTCATTTTGTGCCAGGGCCAAAAAACTGTGAAATTTTGGGTTTTTGTGATAAAGTTCTTTTTTCTTTTTTTTTCATTGAATGAAGCTTTTTGCAATGATTTAAAATGCATCTGATCACTCTGCACAATAATCTAGATACAATGTGAATCAACACCACAACAACTGAAGCAGAAAACTTTGCAAAACACAAAATTGATGTCACTACCAATCATTTTGGCTATGGCTGTAAAGTTATGCTATGCTAACACTTTTTGTAGATTTGTATACATGGAAATTGCATTTTATTGTTGTTGTTGTCCTTGTGATGCTAGTGTTTCCCTCTCAATAAACAGGCCTATAATAAAAAATGTCTAATTATGTGGGAGTTTATATCAAGTCTTGTAAAATCCCAAGACATGCAGATTTGACATATTATAGGATAATAAAACTCGTTTCGGTCGAGAACGACTCAGGGGTGCGTTCCATCCAGACGAGACCAACCTTATGCCCAATTCCCTTCTAAGACTTTACCATGTGAGGGTTTTGGAGGGCTGAAATGTGTGGGGCTCAAAAATAACTGCAATGTCAGTGTTGAGGGAAGGATTGACTCACTCATAACACATTCACTTGTCGCCATCTGCTGGCACACGTACAGAAATCTGAACTATGGCCATATGTAAACATACATGTAAAGTTATAGTTCATTTATTTGGGAATATATAATATTCAAATGACCCTATTATTTGGGAAAGCATATGCTACATATTAGAGGTCGACCGATATTGGTTTTTTCAGGCCGATGCCGATCTTTTGAAATCCGGGTCGGCCGATGGCCGATTAATGCTGCCGATTTATTTTGGCCGATATTTGGCCGATATGTGCTTGTTTTTAACCTCTTATTTGAACCTTTTATTTGAAAGATAAAATGTAACACAAATAATTACTTAAGATAGACAACATTTCTCAACAAATACATTTATTGAACACTTGACCAATCTGCACTTGTACACTTAAATTAAAAATGTATAATGTAAAAACATATTGTATAAATAATGTATAACAAATATATTAAATAAACAAAGCAGGTGTTACGAACTGCTCCGAGACACGAAGGTTGAGATCCAAATGCAGCTTTAATTAAGGGGCATTCCAGACACGTAATCCAATATTCAGAGCATCCAAGAGAAGCACAGGCATAACTAGGGGTGGGTATCGTTAAGGTTTTAATGGTATTACTATCTTACCGATACTGCTTATCGATCCGGTACTTTAACGGTATTCTTAACGGTTCTTTTTGTTATATATATATATATATATATTACACAAATATAAACGTTATATAGGAACAGTGATTTAATTTCAGGAAGGTCTACTAACATTACTGTTCAGGTGTGGTCTAAAAAGAAATCTAATAAAGTAATCAATTGTAAAATAACACTGGATAGTTTATCATAGATTAATGCAGAAGTTATTCATTCAAGAGCTGTAAGTGATTTTCTCTTTGCCTTTTGTTGTTTGATTCGCAGTGGCTCAATCGTCACGTTTATTAGGATGCTTCCCCTTTAAGACCGAGTTCAGATCTAATAGGCTCCTGATGCAGCATATTTTCTCCCAACTATTTCCATAACTACGTCCATTTAAGACATAAACTGTGTTTAAGTGAATCTCCAAGCCGGTCGTTTTGACATATTTTTGTGTATAGTTGATCGTTTAGACGCGCACATGAAACCCAAAGTAGTCTATACTTTGCTTGTCTCTTTGCGGTGTGTTTCGGAGCGCCGCCTTGGGAACGGTATCTCTTGCGCTCTTTTTATTATTATTAAACGCGTCCCGCAATTTAGCAACAGTAGCTAGACTGTATTTTACAACAATCACCGATCGTGCTGATTCTGACGTTAAGTTTGAGTTTTAGGGAGAAATGTCAGTGCACCGCTGTGAAGGGAAGGAAGTTGTGCTAGACAGAATGCGGCTTATGTATAAATATTCTCTTTATAATCTTTGGAAGGCGAAATCTAAAATAAAATCAGACTAATATCACAGATCTAAACCAGGCTATGTTTGAATGTTTAGTTCTGTCACTCATTATGCAGGGCTCGTGTTGTGCTCGCTGTGGCACCGCGTGAGCGAGATCGATCGATCTCTCTCTCTCTCTCTCTCTCTCTCTCTCTCTCTCTCTCTCTCTCTCTCTCACTGCGAATAGCTAAATTGCATCACAGACAAATGGTTTCATATTATTATACATAGAAATGGCTGGCGAGATAAAATAACTTTCTCTTTATAGCAATAATAAATGTATTTTCTTAATTTCTCCAGTACCGACAGCAGAACCGGTAACGTCCGAGCTTACCAAAGCCAGTCCTTCACTAGCCTATACTGCGTTGGTATATTTTTATTACTTCTTTCTCTGCATTGAGTGACAACCCTCTCAAATATAAGACACAAACAGAACAAATAAAAGTCTCAGATTCACTGTCTGTAATTGCAAAATTCTTGCTTGCTTATTGTGACATGATAGCAACCCTTCTGCTGTGATAATGCAACTTCAACTACGCTATCAATATCCAAAGTAGCCGAACGTCATGTCAACTATCGCGTTTGTCACGTTTTTTCTTGAAGTTGGCAGTAACATATCAAAAGTTTTTAATTAAATCTAAAGAAGTTATACAGATTTAACCCTTACTGTTTTCTCCAAGGAACTTAGCTCCTTCCTTAGGCACTGGATGAGGTCTGCTCACTCTGCTGGAGAATGACTCTAGGGGCAGCGTGCGTCGAACACGTGTTCCACAACAACACTAGGCTGCCCACAGATGCGCCTGCCTAATAATCGGCTTGATATGCGTGGATATTGGGCGATGCCGATTATGTAAAAAATGCATAAAATCGGCCGATTAATCGGTCGACCTCTACTACATATACACAGATCAGCCACAACATTAAAAGCACCTGCCTAATATTGTGTAGGTCCCCCTCGTGCCACCAAAGAAGCGCCAACCCGCTTCTCAGAATAGCATTCAGAGATGATATTCTTCAGCACAATTATAGAGTGGTTATCTGAGTTACTGTAGACTTTGTCAGTTGGAACCAGTCTGACCGTTCTCTGTTGATCTCTCTCATCAACAAGTGTTTCCATCTGCAGAACTGCTGGTCACTGGATATTTTTTTGTTTTGTTTTTGGCACCGTTCAGAGTAAATTCTAGAGACTGTTGTGTGTGAAAATCCCAGAAATACTCAAACCAGCCCGTCTAGCACCAACAATCATCCATGTGATTATCTAATCAGCCAATCGTGTGGCAGCAGTGCATAAAATCATGCAGATACCGGTCAGGAGCTTCGGTTAATGTTCACATCAACCATCGGAATGGGGAAAAATGTGATCTCAGTGATTTGGACCGTGGCATGATTGTTGTTGCAAAACAACAGATATATTAGGCAGGTGGTGTTTAATATTGTGGCTGATCAGTGTATTAAAACTGGCATTTTAATTCATTACATATACAGTGCATTCAGAATTATTCAGACCCCTTATATATATATATATATATATATTTGCAAAGATATCAAATATCTGGTTTTAGCTTTGTCATTATGGGGTATGGAGTGTAGATTGATGTGGAAAAACAAAATAATTTGAAGCATTTTAGTATAAGGTTGCAACATAACAACGAATGCATGTATGTACAAGGATATGACTTATCAGTGAAAACCATTTATCTATATATATATATATATATATATATATATATGAGTTCTTCGTTTACCATATTTAAGCAATAAGGCATGAGATGCTGTGCTATATTGTAAATATTCCTCTCTCTCTTAGGTGCAGGTGAACGGGGTGTGAAAGTAGAGCTAAACAAGCCATCAGAGCCCAACTTGTGAACGAGGGATGAATGAAAAAAGTGGACAGGATGGACCTCCAAAGAGCTGCTGCCGGCTGCTGAGAGCGGGATGAGCGGAGGAGGAAAGAAAGACAGCAATCGACTTTCTCTTTTACCTCTCCGTCATCTATAAGGGACTCTGAATGTGACAAAGCTGTGCTGTGAAGACAGACGACAGACAGACGAAACATACTTTGTTTCCTTTATGAAACATGCTGGCTTACATGGGTTAAGGATGGACAGAATGCTAAAATTAAGGGTGTGTGGTGGTTATTTTAATGTACCCTGTCCCCATCAGCTTTGTCTTTGCACATTTATTTGTAAAGGTACCGTATTGACTGGCAATGCCACAAGCTACATACAAAAAAAACGAAACCCTTTTCAAAGTTATAATGTACTGTATGTACTGTTCTCCTCAAAGACTCCCTGTTTAATATTGGATTTGTGTTTTTGTATGGTTCGTAATACAGTTTTCCGGGCTCTCCTAATTGGAGCTGCATGGAACATGCTTCTGCATCATGGCTTGCTTTGTAACCAGGTGCGTTGCTGGATTGTGCTTGCCAGATATCAGCAAATTTGTCTGTTGTTGCAGACGTTATATCTCTGTTGTCTGAAGCCAAAACTGACATCTCATGTCTGTCCAACAGCTCTGAGTTTTAAATAAAAAGGCATTTTTTCCCAATGCAGCTGGTTTAGTGTATTACTGACGCCATCTTATGGCTGTTAAAGGAATATTCCAGGTCAATCAACAGCATTTGTGGCATACCACAAACATTTTTTGTAAACAATGTTGTAAAATTGGATATAACTTTACACAGAAAAGGTTTATAGTTGATTATATCGCACTAAAATCATGCAAACACTCATAATGTTTACGTCTTGTGTTTATACTTTTGAAAAGTGAGTGTTTAAACTAGAGGAAGACCAATATAATGATTTTACCGATTAAAGGAATAGTTCACCCAAAAATGATAATTCTCGATAATTAAAACTTTATTAACTTTTAAAAAATGCTTCTTACTAGCAGTCGACCCATCATGGAGCGGTTGGAAGTGCTCGCTTTGTATACAACAGAGGAACGAATGTCAGCGTCCCATATGTAACGATTTAAAGTTAAACACGTTTTTATTATCAATTTGTTTCTTACACAAATCTGTCGATTTGCCTCAGCGACTGGAGTCGTGTGGATTACTTTTATGCTGCCTAAATGTGACTTTTGGACCGTCAAACAGCCAGAAGTCTGATGGCACCCATTCACTTGCACTGTGTGGACAAACAGCTGAAATGTGCTTATAAAAATCTTCCTTTTGGTTCTGCTGAAGAAGGAAAGATATGCACATCTGGGATGGCTTAAAGGGGAGTAAATAATTTTTGGGTGAACAAACCCTCTAACGACGATAGTTACCAATAGTTTTCTTTTTCTCCCTAATTTGGAACGCCCAATTCCCAATGCGCTCTGAGTCCTCGTGGTGGCGTAGTGACTCACCTCAATCCGGGTGGCGGAGGACGAATCTCAGTTGCCTCCTCGTCTGAGACCGTCAATCCGCGCATCTTATCACGAGGCTTGTTTAGCGTGTTACCATGGAGACGTAACGCATTTGTGGAGACTTCACGCTATTCTACGTGGCATCCACGCACAACTCGCCACACGCCCCACCGAGAACGAGAACCACATTATAGCGACCACGAGGAGGTTACCCCATGTGACTCTACCCTCCCTAGCAACCGGGCCAATTTGGTTGCTTAGGAGACCTGACTGGGGTCTCTCAGCACACCCTGGATTCAAACTCGGGACTTGGATGGTAGTCAATGCCGCGAAGCTACCCAGGCCCCCCGACAATAGTTTTATTTATTTATTTATTTATTATTTCTCAGTGTTCCTCTGTGGCCGGTGGTATTTTGATTAGATTATCAAATGTTTTAAATTTAAGCAAGTGCACATACATTGTCTCTAACTTCTTATCTTGTGAATAATAATATATATATATATATATATATATATATATATATATATATATACTGTGTATATATAGTTAAAATCTTTCATCTAGTGAATACATAGGGTATAAAAAGCATTTGCTCTAAATCTTCATTTTTGCTGGTTAATATTGGGATTTTGATATATAAACTCTATCTGGGATTGTATTCACTTTGGACTCTTGTAGCCAATGTCTGTGCCCGTCTTAATAAAAGAATTGTCCCCATTCACTCTCACTGTAACATTGTATATGTCAAAATAATGAAAATCATCCGAATAAGGGCATCAATAACACTAGATGATAATAATACTGGGATTTCACAGTTACTAAAGGTTAAATGTTCTGTACCTTAATCAGTGTATCAATACCTTTGATCATTTTCAAGATGTTTTGTATAGGATTAATGTTTAAATACAAGAGATTCTTCTAAAGGCAAAGTGTAAAGGTGAACACTTGCATATGACTTAAATGAATTTCTCATCAAGCAGCATCTTGGCACTAGACTCTGTTGAGAGACGTCCAAGGAGAAAAGACAAAGTAGGTCTAAAGGTCTGCCAGGTAATCTTGACGCAACTGGTGACTGAGGACTTTAATTTAATTAAGGTATTAATGAGGAGCGGGGATTGTGTTCATAACTACACAAGCCCATTTATTAACTGACTTGTGATATATCCCCTGATAGCACACATATATCTCCCAGACATCTGCTCTTTTTAAGATGTTTATCAGATGTTGATTAGGATGCGATGCGTTCCAGATCAAACGCTCTTAAACAGACATCTCGTAGATGTGCGTGTGCTATCTGGCTCCTCTTTAACGAGAGCATTCATCTGGAACAACAGATTAAACATTTTGATGTTTTGTGTATACCGCATTTTCACAGGTGCTAAATATGCTTTATGTTGGGACTGAATTAATGCTTCTTTGGAGGAAAGTGTTAGCTAGTCTGTCATGAAACACATCTTTTAACTTGTTTACATTTCTCCCAGGCATCTGCGATAGTATATTGTCATACGTAGGCTCTTGGAAATAAAAATATCCATTACGGAAGCAAATTTAATGCATGTGTTAACTATAAAATGATACAAATATATAGAAAAGTAGCTAAAACATATATAGTAGTTCTATTGATATTACAAAATGCAACTTATAGTATGATTTATAGTAAAAAAGGACTTAAATATTTATCTGTTTCTCACCCACACCTATCATATCGCTTCTGAAGACTTGGATTAAACAACTGGAGTTTTATGGATTACTTTTATTCTGAATTTATGTGCTTTTAGGAGCTTCAAAGGTCTGGTCACCATTCACTTGCATTGTAAGGACCAACAGAGCTGAAATATTCTTCTAAAAATCTCAGTTTGTGTTTTGCTGGAGTATTATCACAGTCGGGGATATGTGAATGATTAGCTCCTACATTGATTTTGATCCATTATTATTTTTTGTGCAGTGTCAAATTTAAAACAAACAAACAAACAAAAACAAACACTCTGGACCTTAGCGTCAAAAACTGCCATAATATTATATCTTAATATTATTTTCCACTTTCAATTAGTTAATTTTTTTACCAACATCAGTCCTGAACATAACTACCAAATATTCATACATTTTCAGGATTTTAACTCTTTAAATGCCAGTTCGTTTATATAATGCTACTGCTGTTGTTTACACACACACACACACACATGTTGTGTTTCCATGTTTTATGGGGACTTTCCATAGACATAATGGTTTTTATACTGTACAAACTTTATATTCTATCCCCTAAACCTAACCCTACCCCTAAACCTAACCCTCACAGAAAACTTTCTGCATTTTTACATTTTCAAAAAACATAATTTAGTATGATTTATAAGCTGATTTCCTCATGGGGACCGACAAAATGTCCCCATAAGGTCAAAAATGTCGGGTTTTACTATCCTTATGGGGACATTTGGTCCCCACAAAGTGATAAATACACGCTCACACACACACACACACACACACACACACACACACACACACACACACACACACACACACACATTTCTCAATACACACGTACAAAACACATTCTGACATCCATACCAACACACCCACAATATTTTAGATGCATAATTTATTAAACTGGCCTGCAGTGCTCTATAATACAGCAAATAGAAAATAGGGGAAAAGCATGTATTTGCTCCATAGGCCAAAAGTGAGAAAATGGCGCCATCTGGTGGAAACATTGTTTATTAATTTATTTTGAAGCCAAGGCTCCGTAATGAAAGCATATCACATAATTCATGATTTTATGATTTAATGGCACTGGGATCAATTATTGCAGTTTTAACGGGTTTCAAAGGGCATATTTTTGTCCTTGAAGGTCCTGAGTGTAACTATTTTGTGTACGAAGTGTATTAAAGATGTATTATAGGAACTGAGGTTGAAATATCAAAATTCCACCCAAAATACACACCTTTGGTCAAATGTATGCTGTTGGCATCAACACATTATTAACTAAATGAAATAATAAATCGAAAAGACAAAAATATCCCGAAGTCGCATAAGGGTTAAATAAAATGCCTGATCGCAAACGACTGTGATTGGTCTACCGCTGCCAGCGCTGAGAAATGTAACAAACCACGTGACAACGCGCTCGTAAACGTTCGCTTTAGCGGTTGTCTCGAGGAGCTTGGACACTAGAATATTTAGGATATCGTAAAGTAAAAAACATACTAATAAAATTAATAATATAGTAGCCAATTTCTTGGTATCTCTCTGGTGTTTGTAACTTCACACTGCAGCCGGTGGTAATTCACGGTAAGTGACTTCTCAACACATGTACTCATGTACACTGCTATCATGCATTTTTATAATTTCTTACCGCTTTAAAACGTGATTTAAGTGTTTTAAAGTGTTGTGATTTCAAAAAGACTTTTTTGGCATTTGTTGCATTTATTGCGTCTGCACAGTCTTGCAGTTACTGTTACATGTCGACATTTTCCCCTCATCGCCTGAATGTTTAATTGTGTTTTTTTGCTTAGTTTTTGCACAATGGCCTCTGCAGAGTTCATCAAAGACCTTTGTACCCCAGCGCTGATAGTTGACCTGGATATAGTGAAAAGAAATGCTCAAATCATGCTGGAACGCTTCCAGAAACTGGGAGTCCAGCTCAGACCTCACATGAAAACACACAAAACATTGTAAGGATTCTCATCTTTATGGATTATTGGTTTTGTTTTGTTTTGTACTGTTATCAAACCAAGATCAAATACAAACCAAGACAGTTTTACTAAATGGATTGAACCCTTTACTTAGTAAAAATCCTATTATAATATGCTCTTGCATGGCTTGACCTCTTTGAAACTGGCTTGCAGCACTTGCATTCTCTTATGTTGGTCCAACTTAATTTATTTTAGTAATAATTTTTATGCAAAGTGAGCAAACGTAAGGACAGTGAAACTGTTGCACTGTCAATTTAATAGCAACTTCTTTTAGAGCTAAATGGCACTCAAATCAAGTATCAATTGAAACTAAAAGTCTATTCTCAACATAAGAACAAGTGCAATTCTTCACCACAAAGGTAAATATAAATCAAACAGATATTTAAAGGGGTCATGACATGCCTTATTTATTATTCTTTTAATATGTTCATTGAGGTTTGCTTCTAATATTAGTAAAAAAATTATTTGCACAAAAAACAGTCGTATATTTGTGAAACATGATAATTTTTCACGCTCTGTCAGAAACGCTCGGTTTTGGTGCTGCTTCTCCTTTAAGACTTGACAGTAAATACCCACTGTTCTGATTGGCTCTCTGCTCTTGACTGGCACCAAGTGTGCCGCACAAGCCCTCAAAAGTGAAGCCAAAACGTCTCGATCGCCCCCCCCCCCCGGTGACTGGTCCTAGTATAGGTCATAAACCCCGCCTCCCCATGTTATTCAACGGGACGTGAGACCAACTAAACAATTAAATTACACTTCACATATCTTTTTTCCAAAGATTGTTTCTGTCATTTACTGTCGTTTCTATCACGTTGATGTCATTTCAAGTGTTTGTTTTCAAAATAAGTTTGTTTTTGGTTATTTGATGCTATAAAAACGGTGCTGTGACATCATGATTGACAGCTGTGATTGATAGGTTCTCTGAGCGAAGTAGTCACTGAAGCACCAACTGACTTTTTTTGGGGATCTTCGGAGGACTGAGGAGATTGGAGCTTTAAATTTAATATCTACATTTCTATAATTAATTATTTCACACCGTCAAAAGTGCAGGGGCGTGTCCTTGCGATTGATTCAGCGAGAGTGAGGGCGGGGCCTTGATTTCGCGGCTTTACTACCTGCTCACTGCTGCGCAGGTCTGGTCCCGAAATCGCAACTGCGCAGACTCAAGTCCCAAGATGTCAGCGCCATATCGGGACACTGGCGGCTTCAGTTCTCACCAATGGAAAAGAGCGAAGGGGCGTCGTCCATCTTTTTTTACAGTCTATGACTGGCACGCTCTCTCTCTTTACCATCTCACTGCTCACTGCTACTAAAGGGGTGGTCAGATGCAGATGTGACGTAACACTCGTTTTTTCTGAAATAGTTTTGCGTTCCCGCGCAAAAGTTCTGCGTTCCATCACAATAATTTTACCATAGTAACCATATTTTAACCATGACTTTTGTAGGAATACTATAGTAATAATGCAGAAAATGAAAACTATGGTCAAAAAAATCTTAATTTTGTGGTTATAGTTTTACTACAATATTACAATATTTGTTGTAAATCAAGAATTATCATGGTTAATCTATAGTAAAACCATGGTTACTATATTGGGATGGTATAGCCTACTACATTAAAACCATGGGTTCCACCAAAAAAACATTACTTGTATTACTTTTCATAGTTACTACAATATTACTATAGTAAAACAATGGTTTCCGCCAAAAACAATGGTTACTTCGGTCTACAATATTACAATACTAATACCAGTTAAACTATAATATTTGTAGACTAAAACCATAATAACCACAAAATTATGATTTTTATTACCATAGTTTTCATTTTCCTGTGTTACCACTATGGTTTTAATACAGATATCATGGTTATAATATGTTTACCATAGTAAAACCATGGTAAATATATTTTGAGTGCACACAAAACTTATTGCGAGGGCACGATAAGCTATTTCAGGAAAAACGAATTCCCGCTCTGTCCACTAAGGGGCTCTGTACAATGTGTAGGAGGTAGAGAACGAGTCATTTTGGCAGCTTGGTTTCAACAAATTGTCTTTTTGTAGTGAGGAGGACGTTTTGAGTTCTGACATTTACAGTATGTTTTTATAGTACAATGACTTGTATGTCAAAAGATCAAGGAAAACTTGATTATGTCATGACCCCTTTAAACATGAACATCTTCTATTCTTATTTTGCTCCAAAATGCTTAAAATAGCATTTAATTTCAACATTTGTTGTCCCTATTGAGTCCCATGCAAAGCATGCTGAAAAGTTGCAGTGAATTATTGAGGCTTAATGCCATTTTTATGCCATGTTGCTCATAACAGTCGTCAGTTGAGGGCGCTGTTTCGCTGCTGTCTACTGTGTCGTCTCAATAAAGCTCATTTGTTATTTTTGGAGTGCATGGTTTTGGAAAAAAGGGGGGCGTGGCTAATCCAATAGCTTAGTTTGGGGAAAATGTAGAGCTTACTGCACCTTTAAGTAAACTTCCATTTTACAAATTGAAATGGATAGAACGCAATGAAATCAAGTCTTTAATAAAGTAAATTGAACAAGCAGCCAAAATCCTTTTTTTTATATATATTGTTTTATATATATAAAGTATTTGGACACTTAAAAATCTGTGAATGTCATTGCATTAAAAGGTTAATTGTGTTTTAAATGAAAAAAAAAAAAAAACATACTTTCATACTGACTTCATATATATATATCAAAAACCAATGTGAAAACAGTCGTTTAAAAATGTTAGTTTTGAGTCTAGCATCATTTGTTATCAGATGATTTGGTTTGATGTTTTGTTGTCTATGCATTCAAGTTTAATTGTTTTTTTTTTAGTCAGCTGTAAATGTAAAAGGCTCGTGATATTTTCTATGTGTGGCATGATAATGTGTTATGATAAATTAGAGCCTGAGCATTTAATTAGTGCTGGCTGTTACCTCTGTCTGCAGCCAGTGTACATTAGTGGATAAATGATCTGAAATCAACCGCTTTATATTAGGTGTCTTTAACTACTAACCCCTTAAACTCTGGTGCATTCTGTTTTTCACACTCATTTTTAAAAGCTCGCCATTCACATGTTCTTTGGACAAATTGCAAAACATTTATCTAATTTTTCAGAGAACAAATTAATAAAAAAAGATTAATAAAAAAATTATTTCATAAATAATATTGCATGCACTGACGTGCACAGAACGGGGGCTACAGGGACACAAGCCCCTGCCCCTTTGGTTCACAAATGTAAAGGTGCCCTTTTGGTCGAGGGGAGATGTAAGCAGAGGTGCTTTTAAGAGTGTGTGCTACAGCACAATCCCCCGCAGATGGGCAGAAGCATATCATATTCCGTCACAAAATGCAGATATTGCTACAGGTAATGTAGGTGGCGCTCTAACGCATTTTAGCCCTCACAGAAATTCAGTCTGATTTTCACTCCAAGCACAACGCTTGTAGTTTCATGGAATATCTCGGCCTCTGAGTGGACTATAAGCTCAATCTGTCATTAGAGAGCTGCGATCCTCCCCTTTGCAATGTTATATAAAATGTTATCATCAATAGTCGAAAACATATGTTCTGATGCTTTGCATGCTTTTCCTGCTGGATGGCATGCAACATCGTTCTGGACATCTAAGATATAGCATTGGATTATTCAGACAAGCAAGCTGTCAGACATGTAAACAATGGCTCATTTTTTAGAGAACTTCATAATAATCTATGTGTGCAACAGTACAGTAAAAGTCTCCTCATGCACATGTCTGTTGTCTTAAGGGAATGTGCAGATATCATGACTGGAGGCTCTCGCCGTTGCATTGTGGTGTCTACTCTGGCTGAGGCTTCATTCTATGCAGATAATGGCTATGATGATATACTCTATGCATACCCGCTGCCATTTGACAAAGTGGAGCGCTGCGCTGAGCTGTCCGAGAGACTTTCCCTATTCCATGTAGTGGTGGACAACCAGCATGCTTTACAGGAACTGAAGAAGAGACCTCTGACGCAGGGAAAAGTCTGGAAGGTGTGGATGAAACTGGATTGTGACAATGGAAGAGGTAACGCTTATAGAGGAATTCGCCAAATATGTATCCAAAGTAGTTTTACGGACCATTGCATCAGAAATAACTGCATGAAATTAAGATGATCAAAACAGGCCCTTCAAAAACCCTGCAGTTTTTCTTTATAAATAAACAAACAAATAAATAAATATTCATTTAAAGGGACAGTTCACCCAAAAATGATAATTCAGTCATTGTTTACTCACCCCTGTGTTGTTATAACCCTATATGACTTTCTTTCGTTTTCTGAACACAAAGGGAGAAATAGTGAATAAATGTTGTGCTCAGTGATGTCATACAATGGCAGTTTATGGTGAGCACCTCTTCAAGCTTCAAAAGGACACAAAAGTATCATTCAGAAGTCTAATAAATTATTCATGAGACTAATGATTGTTATGAAAGTATATGATAAGATTTGGTGAGAAACAAACTGAAATCTAATGGATTATTTAGTGAAAATGTTCCCTGACCGTTGATCTCCTGTGTGTGTTCAGCAACAGTTCATGCAGTGCCCTCATCAACATTGGGGCGTTCAAGTAAAACTCGTTTTGTTTATCTAAAAACAGGACGTTCACAGCGATAGTGACAACAGAACACAATACAACTGCACACAAAACAGAGAACAGAACTTACTAAACATGTCTGAAGAGTTTATGCATTTCTGTGCCCAGCCTTATTTTTTGGACCAGTGCCAGTTCACAGTAGATGGATTTACCCGCTCGTTGCCAAAAATAGAAAACAAGCAATGAATAGATGGCTAGGACAAAAAATCTGTTTACCATAGAAAATATATCTTTTACCACATGTCGTTTGCCATCACTTTAGGACACGGCGTGACTGTGGCCTCCTGTAGCGTCCTCTATATTTCTGTTTAATTTCCGAATACTCGTTTAAAAAAAAATAAGCCTGGGCATAGAAATGCATCAATTCTTCGACTACAAAGTCTTCAGACATGTTTAGTAAATTCTGTTCTGTTTGTGCGGAGCTTGATTTACTGCAGTAATGGAATTGATACATTGTTTTGGTCTTGTTTTTGTTTCTAAAAGCGGGCGTCCCTCATTTTGACCCAGCTGCCCTGCATCTTGCCCAGGAGATCTCGGAGATGGCAGGGGTGGAGCTTACAGGAATTTACGCCCACTGTGGGAACACCTATGCCTGTCAGGGGGAGGAGCAAATCAAAGCCATTGCTCAGGAAACCACTACGCTAGTACTGCAATTTATGGAGAAGTAAGCTGCTGACTTACATGCTCAATTGCCATGATTTTTTCTGTTGTGGATTAGGCATGTTTTTGACCCATAATAATAATTTAAAAAAAAACGAAGGTTGATCACATTTATCATATTGTGCCACAGAAGATGCTTTCATGGGACTAAAGTAGGGACTAAATGGTTCAAGGAAACATCATCCCAACGGTGAAGGGATCATCATTATTTGTGCTGCTTTGCTGATTCAGGGCCTGGAACGCTTGCGTCATAGAGGAAACAATTTAATTGCAAAGTTTATCAAGATATCCTACAGGATAATGTCTGCATGGTTGTGCGCCAGCTGAAGCTCAGTAGAAGTTGGATGATGAAGCAGGACAATGACCCTAAACATCGAAGTAAAAGAAAGTCCACCTTTTGGAGTGTCCCAGTCAAAGCCCAGACCTTAACCCAATAGAGATGCTGTGGAATGACCTTTAGAGAGCCATTCACATCAGACATCCTAAGAATATGGCTGAGCTGAAGCAAGTCTGTTAGGAAGAATGGTCCAAAATTCTGTCTGAACATTGTGCAGGTCTAATCCGCAGCTATCGGAAACAATTGGTTGAGGTTATTGCTGTTAAGGAGGATCGACCAGTTATTAAATCCAAGGGTTCACATACTTTTTCAACAGCATAAAAAAAAAATGTCTTAAAAAAAAAAACATTTCTATCTTCAAATTTTTTATTTTATCTCTTAAAAAAAAGAAATGCTGTACCAACCTTGGCCACCAGGTGCCACTATCAGTAAACCTTGCAGTTCAGGGCTTCCGTAAACAATATATTTATTTGGATAGGCTACTTTATACTACGCTTGTTATGACTTCTATGCAGATAATTCAGCATATGGGTAAAACGTGTGTGTGTGTGTGTTTTTTTTTATTTAGCTTATTTTGGGTGTGGCAAGTCCCTTATTTTGAGCTTGTTTTTCAAAACCGGGTCACTTGTTTCTCTTGTGAGATCTGTTAATACTGCTACTCGGCACAGAAGTCTCTCATTTTACAAAGAATATTATTAACGCTCTTATTTCGTTCTAACCAGTTACTGCTTGGAAAGGAGGCTACTGAATGCAGGAACAAAAAAATTAAAAGCTTTAAAGTTTCAGTCCTTTAAATAATGTTGTATACGTTGTATAATCGAATAATGTTATTAATGCAATACAAATCTTTACTGCTTAAATAATTGGTTCATTTACAGTTCTGTGTGTGTCTGTGTCTTAGTCTGTGTGTATATTTGTGTTTGAGAGAGAGTGTGAGCGTGTGTGTGAGTGAGTGTGAGCGTGTGTGTGAGTGAGTGTGTGAGTGAGTGAGTGAGTGTGTGAGTGAGTGTGTGTGTGAGTGAGTGAGTGTGTGAGTGAGTGTGTGAGTGAGTGTGTGAGTGAGTGAGTGTGTGTGTGTGTGAGTGTGTGTGTGTGTGTGTGTGTGAGTGTGTGAGTGTGTGAGTGTGTGTGTGAGTGAGTGTGTGTGTGAGTGTGTGTGTGTGTGTGTGTGTGAGTGTGTGTGTGAGTGAGTGAGTGTGTGAGTGAGTGTGTGTGTGAGTGAGTGTGTGTGTGAGTGAGTGAGTGTGTGAGTGAGTGTGTGAGTGAGTGAGTGTGTGAGTGAGTGTGTGAGTGAGTGAGTGTGTGTGTGAGTGTGTGTGTGTGTGTGTGTGTGTGTGTGTGAGTGTGTGAGTGTGTGAGTGTGTGAGTGTGTGTGTGAGTGAGTGTGTGTGTAAGTGTATCAGATTGCTGTCACCAGCTGGAAAAGAACAGATGACTTGTAATTCCAACAATGACCAAAAGATGGCTGCAGAGCTCCATTTATTGATATCCTGGTTCTGTGCGCACGCGTGTGTGTGTTATCATCTCAACCCTTCATTTGTGTGTGTGTGTGTGTGTGTGTTTAGCATTGTGACTGGCTTATTTATTTTTTTAATAAATGTAAAAAAAAAAAAGCTCTGTGTTGAAGCCTCACCAGTTCATTTTGACCTAAAGATAGCTACAGAGCTCCACTTATTGATGATCGGGGTGTAAGTGTGCGTGTGTGTGTAAGTGTGTTTGTGTTTGAGTGGGTGTATGATTGTATGTATTGTGGCGGTGTTATTTCCCATTCATTTTCAATGGTCGATAAATATATATTTTTTTTTACTACCACTTAGACTTATCAAATCAAGCCCAATTTATTGTATTTTGTTTGTATGTTCAGATGGCAAATGTAGGAAAAGTTACCAAGTATTGTACTGCAGAGATAAAGGAAACCGTTTTAGTTATATGAGGAAAATGTATTTCGGTCAAAAATGACCGAATGCCATAGGAAGGTAATGGCATTTTCAGCTCAACTGGATCAAGTGCCCATTGAAAGCAGTTCTTCTCTGGGGTGCCAAAAGAAACCTGGATGTGCCGGAGCCAAGAGTTTGTTTGTAAACAGTAACTGTACCTGCAGAGTTAGCAACTATGTTAGCAACCATTATGCATTTATGAAAACACCCTTTCTGCTGTCCACTTCAGGTTGAAGGCTGCTGGAATACACGGTCCTAAATCCAGCATTGGCTCCACCCCGTCCTGTAGCCACCCAGTCCCAGACATGGCCATGTTAAGTGAGGTGCACCCCGGGAACTATGTATTTTACGGTCAGTGTTGCAGTGGCATTTTTTCAGGCATAATTATCACTTTTTCCTTCATCACATGTACTGATCTTTTTACCTTGACTATCCGTTACACATTTAGATGTGCAGCAGTCTCTCATTGGATCCTGTAGACTTGAGGACATTGCAGTAAGGGTGCTGACGAGGGTCATAGGTCACTACCCACATAGGAACCAGTTACTGGTAGACTGTGGGTGGACAGCACTGAGTCATGATGGTGGCGGGCGTTTACCAACAGGATATGCCATTATTGAAGGGCACCCAGAGATGAAGTAAGAGCTATCATGATGCTCGTTATAGAGATCGTAATATAGATTAATCCAAAATAATCATAATTATTAAGCCACTCTCTACATAGTGCTTTAAATTATTTGGTTTTAAAATTCAAATGATTTGGGGGCCTGGGTAGCTCGGCGAATATTGACGCTGACTATCACCCCTGGAGTCGTGAGTTCGAGTTCAGGGCGTACTGAGTGACTCCAGTCAGGTCTCCTAAGCAACCAAATTGGTCCTGTTGCTAGGGAGGGTAGAGTCACATGGGGTAACCTCCTCGTGGTCATTATAATGTGGTTCTCGCTTTCGGTGGGGCGTGTGGTGAGTTGTGGGTGGATGCCGCGGAGAATAGCGTGAAGCCTCCACACGCGCTACGTCTCCATGGTAATGCACTTAACAAGCCATGTGATAAGATGCACTGATTGACCATCTCAGACATGGAGGCAACTGAGATTCGTCCTCCACCACACGGATTGAGGCGAGTCACTACGCCACCACGAGGACTTGGAGCACATTGGGAATTGGGCGTTCCAAATTGGGGAGAAAAGTAAAATCTTTAGTGTGTATTTGGTATTTGGATGCATATGACTGAAGAATTAAGGGGTTTTATGAGTCAGATTATTCTAAGATTTATAAATACCATGAAGCGTGTCCTCTGTTTTGCAGACTGCTGTCTATGACTCAGGAACACGGCAGGGTGGAGCCCATCGCTGGAAAACTTGACTTCAGTCAGTTCCCCCTGGGGTCACTCCTCACACTCATGCCTTACCATGTGAGTTACCAACCCTCTCACTGCAACAAACCACACAGACAAACATGGCATTTAACTGTGTGAAAGGACATTCTCCATTTGACCAAGTCATTTTTGGTGGTCTGTAAATTGTATGCACACTTTGGGGATTCAAGTCGACTCTTGTTGGCCTTGGCTTAGTGATTGTATGTGTGCTTGTTTTAGCAGTGATGTACAGTGGATGGTTTTAGATGATCTTACATGAAACATGCAATAATAAATGAAATTAAGGGAATATTCCGGATTCAATGCAAGTTAAGATCAATCGACAGCATTTGTGGTATAATATTGATTACCACAAATAAAATATTTTGACTTGCCCCTCTTTTACTTTAAGAAAAGCACAAATGTGTGTTACATTGAGACACTTACAATGGAAGTCAATGGGGTCAATCTGTAAACATTAAAATACTCACTGTTGTAAAAGTATAGACACAAGACACAAACAACATGTGTTTACATGATTTTAGTGTGATAACATCACTTACTAAATAGGGCTGCATCTAACAGTTATTTTAATAATCGTTTAATCTAACGATTATTATAGCGATTATTCGACTATTCAGGGATTTATTGCAATGATTAATCGTTAGCTCTTAACCGATTATTCTGCTTGTGTCCCGACTTGAAAGGTTGTATTAAACGTGCTTACTAACAATAAAGAGGACAAATCATCTTTTAAAAATACTCTGAATTACAAGTAAAAAAAATTTAAAAAAAAAAAATTAAAAAAAACGAGATTTTTTTTAGTTTAATTCAGTAAAAAATTCAGTACAAAAAATAATAATGTCGATTGTTTTAAGGATTTTTCTATATTTCAATATAAAATATTGTATTCCACATTCTCCATTAATGTTGTTCTTCTGCAGTATAGCTCCTAAAGTAAATGTACATTGTTTTAGATATTATTTAGTAAAAAAAAAGCCAAAAAAGACGAATCAAAAATGTATTTTGTTGCAGTGTGTGATGTGAGATGAAGAGTACACTCTCACATTTTTGTTCATCTTTATCTCTGACACATACAGTATATTACGATTAACTGCATCACGAGCCATCATGTTATAATCTAGCTGCAGCAAAAGCTTGCAAGAGTGTGCATCAGCAAGAGTGCAGTTTCAGTCTCTCCCTTCAAGCGACTCGTAGAAAGCGGCACTGACCGCACAGAAAAATCTCAGTTTCAGAGTTTATTTACATGACCCACTTCCTTATTATTTGAACTTTAAAAAAGGACGCTTTAAAGATATATCGCCGGGGTGTTTCATTTTTAGCCGCTCTGACATGCAAGTTTTGCTCCGCTTTATTTTACGATGACACTGCTTCTGTATTTTCTTATTTTGTCTTTTAATTCCCTGATGCTTTGCAATCTACGTCACTTTTTAGGCTGTTTGGAACGTTTGGAGCGCATCTGGACTTCCTCTCCTCAATCAGACACAAGCTGCAGTGCTGCTCTCGCCCGTCTCATGTTACGTTAACTCTTTCCCCGCCAAACACGGAATTTTCTGGGTATCCGTGTTTTAGGTGGTATACGGTAAGGAAGACCCGCGCGCATGTTTTGAAAGAGTACGCAACTCTTTGATCAAAGAAACAGACTGCGATCGTCTCAAACGTGAAGTGGAACACCATACTAATACTAAAGCACTTGTTTGATAAAAATGCCTTTTTCTCAGCTTTTTGTCTGAAATGTTGTTTTTGACAAAACCTACCTCTGTTCAAGTGGCAATAAAAAAAGAACAAATGAAGATAAAATAAAATCTTTTTTTTGCCTAAAAGCAGAGGCTCAGATCTTTATTGTGATATATAGCATCTTCATATATTCATGGAAGAAAATATTCTACAGGCCATTAAAGTTTAGCGAAAATCGTCAAAAACCCTGGCGGTGGCTGGCAACTTTTATTAAAAACGCTGGCGGGAAAAGAGTTAAATAAGATCAAGCAACTTTTCCACAGCAGAAATGTTTGTCGACAATTCGACTATTCGTCGATTAATCGTTTCAGCCCTATTACTAACCTGTTCTGTCCAATATTACAAATTACACACCGATTGTTCTAGTCCGCTGCAAAAATTATGATATAAACAACTTTACAGCTCAAATAATGCACAAGGTCTAACAGAAGAATTAATGTACGTGTTTCAAAGCTGTCTTTAAACCCTCCAAAAATTGTCCCCATTCACTTCCATTGTAACTGCCCCACTTCATTTTCAGAAGTGGGACGAGTCAAAATTCATTTTTGTGGTATCAATATTATGCCACAAATACTGTCGATTGAGCATAACTTGTATTGGACCCATAATATTCTTTTCATTTCTTTTTCACATAAGAGCAAGTTGAAGGAGAGAAGACCTTAATTGGGATATTAAGCATATACGTAAAACTGCAAATAATGCTCTTTTTATTTTACAGGCATGTGCCACCGCTATGATGCATCCAGTTTATTTTGTGCACTCTAAAGGGAAGATAATAAGTGCTTGGAAGCCCACTCGAGGCTGGTAACAATCCCTAACAAAACTGTTAAAGGCTGCTGTAAGCGAACATTTACTATAGTAATATAAACTTGCACAGGGGGTAGAGTTGCCAAAAACTATTCTCAAGTGATATGACTAATACTTTTATAATTATTACTCAATTGAAGGAAATGTACGTATGTTAATAATTACTTGAAAAAGAGTAAGAAAGTATCCAATTAAAAGAATACTCAAGTAGTGAGTTGCTAGTTACTTTCTGATTATTAACACCTTGTGTGCATTGATCCTATGTCATGGTCTAATCCTATATGATTTGAAAGGAGGAAGCGAGAACCGGCTTGACAATGTAAATAATAGTTTTAATGATGCACTTAAAAGACAAACACACACATGACGGACATGTCCGTAAACGATCTCTCTCTCCCGCACGATCCTCTGCAGTCGACCCTTATCCCTCACGGAGGCTTGATTAGCCTAATACGGGACCGGGTGTGTAGGATCACGACCCCGCCCTCCGCCCTGCCACATCTGCTTACTCTTAAAGGTACATTTTCGTCAAAAATGTAATAACGTAGTAAATGTAGTGCTTTGCTTCCCACCTCATCATGTAAACTGTGAATTGATGTCAAAGTCATGTGTCTCTCAAAAACTGCCTTATGATCTTGTTAAGACAACGGCATTATGGGCTAAAAGTGTGGCATTTCTGTCCTTAAATAGCACTCGGTCATGCTGAAAATTACATTTTCCAGTAAAATAGCATTGCGTAACCTGAAAAGCTCACGTTGAACTCCATCTATTCACAGATAATCATCGTTCATCACTTTTTTTTCCTGCTGTGAAAACCCCTGAAAATGGGAAGCTTTGTTGCTGTCTGGATTTGTGTGTGTTGGGTAAATTATGTGTTATAACACATAATTGTGTTATAACCTGGCAATAACATTCACCTCAATTTGTTATAAAATCATGTGCCACAATGGAAAACAGATTCTCTGATTATTTCTCTCTTTTATTTGTCACATTAAAGAACTGTCTTTGGAAATAAAATAAAGCAGTAGTGCGTAGACTTTGTTTTGTGAAAGAAGCCTTCTGTTTGAGAGTCAGATGGTCAAAAGGCACACATGGTAACATACAGTTACATACAAGGAACATACATCATGCATCGTACATGGTGGGTAAAAAGGGTCCCAGGTGTTTACCCCTTGGAAGATCAGTGAATGCTTAAAGTGTGCACAAAAATGGTGGCTATTTTGAAGAAGCTGAAGTGTAAGATCATTTTGATTTAGGGGGCGGCTGTGGCACAGGTGGTAGCGCGGGTTGGCTGCCAATCGCAGGGTTGGCGGTTCGATTCCCGGCCCGCGTGACTCCACATGCCAAAGTGGGCAAGACACTGAACACCAAGTTGCTCCGAATGGCACGCTAGCACCTTACATAGCAGCTCTGCCATCATTGGTGAGTGAACGTGTGTGAATGAGTCGCAGTGTAAAGCGCTTTGAATACCACTAAGGTTAAAAAGGCGCTATATAAGTGCAGACCATTTACTATTATTATTGTCACTAAACAATTCCCATAGAGTACAAGCGAGGTAAACCATAAAAAGGATGAGATGGTCATGTGTTGTATATTGTTGGAAAGATCTCGATTAATAAAATGTGATGAGCAAATCTGTTTCACTCAGACTGCAGTGAGTTTTAGTGTATGAAATTCCCACTGACTTGCACAAATATAATAACGTTTTGTGTGTGTGTGTGCGCGCGCATATATGTGTGTTTGAGAGAGAGAAAGTGTGTTTGTGTGCGTATATGTGTGTTTGAGAGAGAGAGAAAGTGTGTTTGTGTGCGTATATGTGTGTTTGAGAGAGAGAGAGAAAGTGTGTTTGTGTGCGTATATGTGTCTTAGAGAGAGAATGTGTGTGTGTGTGTGTGTGTGTGTGTGTGTGTGTGTGTGCGTGCGTATATGTGTCTGCGAGAGAGAAAGTGTGTGCGTGCGTATATAAGTGTTTGAGAGAGAGAGAGAGTGTGTGTGTGTCTGTGCGTATGTGTGTTTGAGAGAGAGTGTGTGTCTGTGCGTATATGTGTGTTTGAGAGAGAGAGAGAGTGTGTGTGTGTGCGTGCGTATATGTGTCTGCGAGAGAGAAAGTGTGTGCGTGCGTATATAAGTGTTTGAGAGAGAGTGTGTGTGTGTCTGTGCGTATGTGTGTTTGAGAGAGAGTGTGTGTCTGTGCGTATATGTGTGTTTGAGCGAGAGAGAGAGAGAGAGAATGTGTGTGTGTGTGTGTGTGTGTGTGTGCGCGTATATGTGTCTGCGAGAGAGAAAGTGTGTGCGTGCGTATATATGTGTTTGAGAGAGAGAGAGAGAGTGTGTGTGTGTCTGTGCGTATATGTGTGTTTGAGCGAGAGAGAGAGAGAGAGTGTGTGTGTGTGCATATATGTGTGTTTGAGAGATAGAATGTGTGTGTGTGCTTGAGAGAGAGAGAGAATGTGTGTGTGTGTGTGTATGTGTGCGTATATGTGTGTTTGAGAGAGAGAGAGTGTGTGTGTGTGTGTGTTTGAGAGAGAGAGAGAGAGAGAGAGAGCGTGTGTGTGTCTGTGCGTATATGTGTGTTTTAGAAAGAATGAGTGTGTGTGTGTGTCTGTGCATATATGTGTGTTTGAGAGAGAGAGTGTGTGTGCGTATATGTGTGTTTGAGAGAGAGAGAGTGTTTGTGTGTGTGTGTGTGTCTGTGCGTATATGTGTGTTTGAGAGAGAGAGTGTGTGTGTGTTTGAGAGAGAGAGAGAGAGAGAGTGTGTGTGTCTGTGCGTATATGTGTGTTTTAGAAAGAGTGAGTGTGTGTGTGTCTGTGCATATATGTGTGTTTTAGAAAGAGTGAGTGTGTGTGTGTGTCTGTGCATATATGTGTGTTTTAGAAAGAGTGAGTGTGTGTGTGTGTCTGTGTGTATATGTGTGTTTGAGAGAGAGAGAGAGAGTGAGTGTGTGTGTGTGTGTCTGTGCGTATATGTGTGTTTTAGAAAGAGTGAGTGTGTGTGTGTCTGTGCGTATATGTGTGTTTTAGAAAGAATGAGTGTGTGTGTGTGTCTGTGCATATATGTGTGTTTGAGAGAGAGAGTGTGTGTGCGTATATGTGTGTTTGAGAGAGAGAGAGTGTTTGTGTGTGTGTGTGTGTCTGTGCGTATATGTGTGTTTGAGAGAGAGAGTGTGTGTGTGTGTTTGAGAGAGAGAGAGAGAGAGAGAGAGAGAGAGTGTGTGTGTGTCTGTGCGTATATGTGTGTTTTAGAAAGAGTGAGTGTGTGTGTGTCTGTGCATATATGTGTGTTTTAGAAAGAGTGAGTGTGTGTGTGTGTCTGTGCATATATGTGTGTTTTAGAAAGAGTGAGTGTGTGTGTGTGTCTGTGCATATATGTGTGTTTGAGAGAGAGAGAGAGTGAGTGTGTGTGTGTGTGTCTGTGCGTATATGTGTGTTTTAGAAAGAGTGAGTGTGTGTGTGTCTGTGCGTATATGTGTGTTTTAGAAAGAATGAGTGTGTGTGTGTGTCTGTGCATATATGTGTGTTTGAGAGAGAGAGTGTGTGTGCGTATATGTGTGTTTGAGAGAGAGAGAGTGTTTGTGTGTGTGTGTGTGTCTGTGCGTATATGTGTGTTTGAGAGAGAGAGTGTGTGTGTGTTTGAGAGAGAGAGAGAGAGAGTGTGTGTGTCTGTGCGTATATGTGTGTTTTAGAAAGAGTGAGTGTGTGTGTGTCTGTGCATATATGTGTGTTTTAGAAAGAGTGAGTGTGTGTGTGTGTCTGTGCATATATGTGTGTTTTAGAAAGAGTGAGTGTGTGTGTGTGTCTGTGCATATATGTGTGTTTGAGAGAGAGAGAGAGAGTGAGTGTGTGTGTGTGTGTCTGTGCGTATATGTGTGTTTTAGAAAGAGTGAGTGTGTGTGTGTCTGTGCATATATGTGTGTTTGAGAGAGAGAGTGTGTGTGCGCATATGTGTGTTTGAGAGAGAGAGAGTGTGTGTGTGTGTGTGTGTCTGTGCGTATATGTGTGTTTGAGAGAGAGTGTGTAATCACCCACACCCTCTTTGCTCTGCACCCAGCCAAACAACACCCTGGCACCTTCTGATACATCCACACAGCCAGCTGACAACAGTCATCTCTGGCCATCACAGCTTCCCTCCACCCAGCCTGAAGAACAAGACCCACAAGTGGTCCTGCTGGCTGACTCAAATGGGAAATTCTTGGACACAAACAAGCTTTTTCCTGGAAAGAAAGTTCTGTCCAAACGCTGCAGCTCCACAGGCCAGGCAATGAAGCTACTGAAAAAAAAATAATCCTGAATGCCTGGTGATTCACACAGGAACAAATGACCTGCACAGGTTCTGTAACGACACTGCAGAGGCGGTGAAAAAGATGGTGGAGCATGCCAGTAGGGAGTTCCCTGACACCCGCATTGTGGTCTCCACCCTGCTACCTAGGACACCCTTCACCATGTCATCCATGACATTAATATGGAGATCAGAAGAGGATGTGCCACCCTACCAAATGACCACCTAGCTCTCCACCCAACCATTGGCACCTGGGACCTTTATGATGGACTCCATCTACACAAAGAGAGTGTAAAGATATTTGCAAAAACCCTCTAAGACACGGCTCTGGGACGCAGTCCTTCCACACCCTCCTTAACTAAGAGCCTTAGAGGCCATCCCAGACCTCCTCCTCCCTATCACCGGCCCAGGATCATTCCCCCTGCATAGAGGAGAGACAACAGTTCAGCCTGGACCCCAAGTTGCCCAAGGGCCCACCCCCAGTAGAGTCTTCATATTTTGAAAAAGACACTTTTGAAACCCTCCATTCAGAAATAGCCTATTACCAGGCCCAGGGAAATGTGCTTCTTACTGGAGATCTGAATGGACGAACAGGAATTGAACATGACATCATTGACCCACATGGCAACAATCATGTGTTTGGTCAGTCTCCCCTGTTTACCGCACCAACCGTCCCCAACCGGAACAACCTTGACTCTGCAGTAAATCAAAGTGGCAGGGAGATGTCGAGCCTTTGGCCTGTATATAGTTAACGGTAGGCTCAGAGGGGACTCTTTAGGCAGATTCACATACTCGTCAGCTCTTGGTTCTAGTGTAGTAGACTATGCAATCACTGACATGGACCCCTCCACTATCAGTGCATTCACTGTCAGACAGCAATCGCCCCTTTCAGACCACAACCAAATAAATGTGTTCTTCAAATTATCAGGTCAAACTAGTGATGCAAAAAGGGAACCCAGTAAACTGTATAAAGTACATCCTACTTACAGATGGGCCCCAGACAGTGGAGACAAATTCATCATGGCCTTGAACTCCCATGATCTGATAAATGACATATCTATATATGACCAAAACCAATATGTCCCAGCTAGAGATGGTGTAAACAAGGCCACTGAGGACATTTTGAATAATTTGAAGAACACATTTATTTGGTTGTGGTCTGATAGTGTAGGGGTCCATGTCAGTGATTGCTGCGGGCGGCTGTGGCTCAGGTGGTAGAGCGGGTCGGCCACTAATCGCAGGGTTGGTGGTTTGAATCCCGGCCCACGTGACTCCACATGCCGAAGTGTCCTTGTGCAAGACACTGAACCCCAAGTTGCTCCGAAAGTTGGATGAATGCGTGAATGGGTGAATGAGACGCAGTGTAAAGCGCTTTGAATGCCGTTAAGGCTTAAAAAGGTGCTATATAAGTGCAGACCATTTACCATTAATACGATATTTCATGAGGCAGCTATTAAAGCTTGCCTTATGAAACAAAAACATAGGCCTGTTAAAAGTGGTTTGAATGAAGAATGCAAGACCATCAGAAAAGATCTCAAATGAAAAACATCGCCAACCAAACAACCCCGCCTTACGCATTAGTTATACAATAACATTTTAAATAAATATAAACATACAATATACTATACTATAGACTTCTGAATTGTGGTATAGGTGGCAAAATATATGATCTGATTAAATCAATATATTCAAAAAACATGTGTGCTGTTAAAATTGGAGACAAACAAACTGAATTGTTCACCCAGAGAAGAGGTGTCCGTCAGGGTTGCAATTTAAGTCCAACTTTATTTTAATGTATATATGGAGTGGTGGTGGCGTAGTGGCTAAAGCACAGGGCTGTTAATCAGAAGGTCGTTGGTTCGAACCCCACAGCCACCACCATTGTGCCTTTGAGCAAGGCACTTAACTCCAGGTTGCTCCGGGGGGATTGTCCCTGTAATAATTGCACTGTAAGTCGCTTTGGATAAAAGCGTCTGCCAAATGCATAAATGTAAATGTAATATTTAAATGAACTTCCTGTTCAGTTGGATCAATGTGCTTCTCATCCTCTAGATGGAGAGGTGAAGTATCTGCTTTATGCTGATGACCTTGTGCTACTGTCTCCTACTGAAGAAGGACTACAGCTGCAGCAGGACATAGTCCAAAAATACTGTCAAGAATGGGCCCTAGCAGTAAACATGAAGAAACGGCCCAAGTGTCAAGAAAACAAATACCAGTTTACTATGAATAATCATTGAATTGAACACAGCATGAGTTATACCTACCTTGGTATAACAATAACAGCATCAGGGAGTTTCAACATGGCAGTGAATGCACTCAAAGAAAAAGCTCAAAGAGCCCTAAATGCAATTAAGTGAACATTTTATAATCTGTCATCCAGCCTATTGCGCTGTATGGTAGTGAAGTGTGGGGTCCACTCAGTCATCACTGCTAAACACGCTGGGACAAACACCCAACAGAATCTTTACATTCTGCAGATACATCTTACGTGTACACAGAAATACACCAACAAATGCATGTAGAGCAGAATTAGGAAGATACCCACTGATAATTAGCATTCAAAAGTGAGCACCTACATTTTGTATTCACCTTAAATCCAGCCCCAGAGACACCCTTCAATCCAAGAGCTGAGCCCAGAAAAGAGTCTCCTACATCAGTTGGTGCTGAGACTAATCGTCCCCCCTCAAACACACTTTGACCAGTCTCACATCAACAGTGTTCTCCAAACACTAATCAGAGTAAACCAAATTATATCGCAACGCACAGAAACCTATCTGGAACATTGGAAAGAAGAAACTAAAAGCCAAAGTCGATCTGAATGTTATCTGGCCCTAAACAGAGAGTATGAGTTGGCAAAATATCTCTTGACTGTCAGAGATAGAAAACAGAGACAGACCCTAAATAAATACAGGCTCAGTGACCACACATTGGTAATTGAAACAGGAAGACACAAAAAATCATGGCAACCAAAAGAAAAGAGAATATGTGCTCACTGTTGGACAGGTGAGGTCGAGACAGAGATGCACTTCCTCCTAAAATGTGAAACGTACAGAGAAATAAGGAATGTTTACTTAAACAAGTTTAACTCTGAATCTTCAGACTTTAAAGACCTAAATACCTCAAAATTACAAATACTCCTAGGAGAAGGAGACAGGGCACATCCTGATGCCCAATATGTATCAGCATGCCACAACCTGAGGAACAGTGAAAGATCTGGACAAACACACACTCACACACACAATGTGATGTGATATGTTCAAATAAATAATGATAATAATAATTTATATATTGCTGTTATTTATATATTACTAATAATTATATGATATACTGTCCACATTATTAGACAAGATGTATTTTGCTTTTATTTTATTTATTCTACATGATGCTTTGGCAACATTGTTTTTGAAACTTTCATGCCAATAAAGCCCATTGAATTGAATTGTGTGTGTGTGTGTGTGTGTGTGTGTGTGCGTGTGTGTGAGAGAAAGAGAATTTGTGTGTGATAGTGTTTGTGGGAGTCTGTGTGTGTGAGAGAGAGAGAGAGTGAGTTTTTGTGTGATAGAGAGTGTGTGAGAGAGAGAGA
>NC_068307.1:2507500-2530000 GCF_025860055.1 Xyrauchen texanus | reverse complement strand
GAGTCCAGATCCTGCTGGTATGTAATTCATAATAACCATCACTTTGATGCATGTATTTGGATACATTTGAACCACATACTTTGATTATGTTTGGGCAACTTAAGATGTTACATTTATGGTGTCTAGAAAGTTAAAAATAAACTGTAATGTGTATTGCATATGTATGTTTAATATGCAAAACAAAAGTCTAAAGGGTAAATAATGTGCATTACCTTTTATCAGCATAATGGTTAGGCCATTTTTTTCATTGTAATTTATCATGTCTAATTGTCAACTCTTCAGATGCCTTCACACACCACACACATACATTGGCATTATGCCACCTTCTGGCATAACACCAGTAGGCTGTGGCCATCTCTCATGCAATGGTACAAAGTGGCTTGAGGAATACATCAGTAAGTCCAAACACAGATGCATCAGTATTTAGAGCAGGGAACCACAGTCAAGTGACACCGGAATGGCAGCAATAAGTGATGCGTGTAATCCAAGAGTAATTCTTTAATCAAATCAGTTTGGCTTTTTGCTGTTGATTTGCAAATGTATCGTGACCCTTGCCAAGGATTTGCATTCTGTGCAGCAAAGAGATTTGCCCGGGTCAGATTAGACACCATTTTACTAATTTGACAGGATTGAGAGTAAAATGCATCTTGAGTTGTAATTTAAGAATTTTAGGACTTGACACATTTTCACTGCTAAAAATAACATTTAAGTTTGTTTTCCCAATTAGGTTAGTTTTAATTTGTATTTCAGTTAAAGTTTGTATTAATAACATTACTGAGGGCTTAGTTAGTGTGTTGAATGCATGCAAGGTCTTTGAAATATTACAAACTGCGTCTCATCCATTGAATTCAATTCATTTATACAAATTGTCAAGGTTGAGACGTAATTTACTCTTAACCTAATTTACACTCACTATCAATAGGTCATAATATAATAACTAAAACTATAATAGAATATTAAGAACTAATAAGAATAATATTATCAAGGGAATTTTTTTGCATTTGTCATCTTAGGAGGCCTTTTTTTTTCTCCTGTGAGTCCCGTTTAATGTGTGAACCTAGTCCGTTATACATATCCGTGCAATATCAGGGTTGTGGTTTATGCATGACGCTGTGTGTCTGTGACCTGTTTGGAGTATGTTGCACAACCGTTTTAACAATGACTTTTCTGTTGTGTCCTGATTCGGTCGACAGCCAGATCGTAGCCTGTCTCTTCTCAAAGCTCATTTAATGCTTACTATGATCTCCCTTCAGTAAAATCCCCTTTCATTTTCCCTCTACCTGTCTCTCTGCACTAAGCTCTTTTAACAGGGGCTATTTTAGGCCTCACCGTGTGTCCCTCTTCAGAGAGACTGTATACACTTAATTATCTGGCACTGAAGCTAGTAAGCTTCTTACAAAGATGGCAAGGGTTAGAGAGCAGGCAGCGCTAACGGTGTTGAATCCACACGGCACAGACATTTTGGTCAGGCAGATTGCCCCCTGTCTTGAAGTAAGGCTGTCTTGGAGCAGGTTCTGTAGTTTGTGTGTAAATATCAGGGAGCTTTGACTGGTGTTTTGTCACACCCAGACTTTTTTAAAAATATTTTACTCTTAATTAGAGGTCGACCAACAGTGGATTTTGCAATTACAGATAGATAAGGTGGTGCGAAATGCAGATAACTGATTAATCGGCCGATTTAAAAAGTAATAATTAATATTATATATATATATATTACACATACACATACACATACACATACTTAATCTTTCCTTATTATGATGGGCTCAGACAGGAGTCCAAAATGAGGAAATTCCCAGATGCAATTTATTGTGCAAAAATCTGGCAGCTGTGGTTGCCAGAATAATTATGTAGAAAATACAGTTAAATGTAAACAATTTTACAGAACAACCTGTACGTTTTATAGTTTAAAATGGTTGCAATTTACATGCTGGCACTGTAAAAAAAAAAAAGAAAAAAGAAGTGTTTGGTCACACATTATACACATGTTTTTTTTTGCATATATACAGTGAAATGTATTAGTTTTCACATATCCCAGCTAAGCTGGGGTCAGAGTGCAGGGTCAGCCTGCACCCTGCAGATAGGGTTAAGGGCCTTGTTTGAACAACCGACCTTCTGGTTAGTAACCCTGAGCCACCACTGTAAACTCTGTGTTATTACTTGTAAATTATGCACAGTATTTCAAACATTGACAGCTCATTTCATTATTATATGGATAATGGTAAATGCTCTGCACATATATAGCACCTTTTTGAACCTTAGCGGTTACCAAAGTACTTTACATTGTGTTACACTCACACACTCACACACACCCCAATAACAGCAGAGCTGCCATGCAAGGTGCTAGCCTGCCATTGGGAGCAACTTGGGGTTCAGTGTCTTGCCCAAGGACACTTCGGCATGTGGAGTCATGTGGGCAATCGAACCACCAACCCTGCGATTGGCAGCCGACCCGGTCTACCACCTGAGCCACAGCCGCCCCTATACGTACATTGACAAACAAATTATTAAAAATGTATATACACCTTCACATAGTTTTTCAGGACCAGTTCTGTTCAGTTCTATAGCTTGTTCTAAGTAAGTATGTTGCTCCCAATGGCAGGCTAGCACCTTGTTTGGCAGCTCTGCAGTTATTGGTGTGTGAAGGGGTGAATTAGACGTATTGTTAAGCACTTTGGTAACCGCTAAGGTTAAAGGCATTATATAAGTGCAGACCATTTACCATTCTGCACCTGGTCTGCCTGAATGTAACCCACTATTTATGAAAGCTTATTTGTTTGTGATCTTTACTTCTGGAGAAAGGTATGTGAGCAACTCTTATTATTTAAATTTGAGCATTTATATTGTGTAGTAGAGAACGTTTTTTGATGGGAAATTATAATGTGCATTTCGCGCAAACATTTAAGAAAAAAATACAAACAATTCTGTAATACTTTGTCATTTAAGTGTTATATTGAATCAAGATTGTATCTAATCATGAAACCCATAACGTATATCGAACCGAATTGTGTGACAACCATATTGTCCCGTCCCAACTGTCAATGATGAATGATTTAGATTAAAAACCTTGTGGGGATTTGCTCATTTCATCTCTAGGGGTGCTGTTATATATCAGAACCAAGCGTTCTAGCTGTAGAACCCGTCAGCGCCGGCCACAGTGGAACTCTTGAGGAATAAATAAAGGATTGTGCAACTATAGACATGCTTTTCTGCTGATCATAAATGCAAACATCGGCACAGATTAATAGCCAAAAGTAATATATTGGTGTACCTCTACTCCATTTTAACACACAGATAAACCTTTTTTTTTTATTTGGGAGGAACCCAATTAAATTGGCATTAAGATTAGGGATGCACCGAAACAAAACATGTTGACTAATATCATTACAGATTTGAACCAAAAACTATAGGTGAATACTATACTATATATACATAAACTATCTTATTGATCTAACTATAAATGTTTTCCATTGAACATTGACTGGATCGGTTGAACACATGACAAGCCAAAACTTTAATAATAAAAATACAAGAGTAATGATTTTTTATTTATTTATTTATTTTTTGCACTTTTTTTTTTTTTTTTTAATCTTTTTTTTGCAGTTCTAAAACAACTGAACATCCGTTTTACATATTATGATAATAAAATATTACAAATTCATATTATGCATAACATTTACATACTTGACTTCAGATTTAATTTAGTTTGGTTGGTATTCCATTATATTACAGATATACAAAAATGATGTATTCAATGCAATATATGTACATAATTATTGGTAAATAAACAAGCGTTTTCATAATGACCCAATATGCTGATGGTTGTAATTGGGAATAAATATTGAGGACCGATGCATCAGTACACCTCTAGGTTAAAATGTATACATGATAGAAAGTTTATATTTTAGGTGCTGTAACTAGCAGTTTCTCACCGTTCTTAATTACCAGCTGGTTTCCAGTTCACCTAAATTGTGCTACAGGGTGACACATGGATTTCATATCAACTACTCAAATGCAGTTGTATTGTGAAATAAAATGGAAGCATTTGCTCATATTGGACTGAAATAGAAGTAGATGTCTGGTGTTTTAAAATAAATCCAAATCCTGAAGAAACCTTTGAGGTCATCTCTCGACAATACAAGGATTTGGTTAGTGTGCAGATTTTAAGTGTGTAAAGCATCTGTTGTGTTCACCTCAGATTCACTTCTAAACGCCCAGCACACATGCTGTCTAACTAGTCACTCGATCACTCTTCCCCTCTGCTTTTGACAGAGTTTGTACTACAAACACACTCCACCACATGCAAAGATGATGCTTTGAAGGGTCTGGTTACACGTATGCACAAATGACACACGTCACGTATTAAGGACTCAATGGAGAAGCTTTGTGTCAGAAACACCTGCTTGTGTATGCTGTATTAAACACGCGGTTTGGAACATGAGCACACAGTCACTATAGTAACCGTGATTGTCTCCGTCTTGGGCAGGTGTCTGAGCTTTAGGAGTTGAGTGGGATGTGTGTCGTCTTTTTATTCGCAGGCTGTTTGACCAGTGCTCGAGAGACATGGAGAATCTGATCCAGATCTGTCCCTCGCTACACGGCTGAGCTGGATCGGAGTCAGGTGAGGTTTATGGGTTTCACGCAAACCCCTCCATTAACATCGGGCAAGCAGCAAATGCTAGCAAAAAATTGTTTGGCCACTTTAAAAAAAAATATATATTTTTTTTTAAGGAAGTGCAGCATAAGTATGGTAGTATGACCCTCACCTAAAAAGTGTTGACATTCTTGGTGTGAATTCCTTATTTTCTCACCCATTTGGAATACCCAATTCCCACTACTTACTAGGTCCTCATAGTGGCGTGGTTACTCTCCTCAATTCGGGTGGCGGAGGACGAGTCTCAGTTGCCTCCGCTTCTGAGATCGTCAGTCCGCGCATCTTATCATGTGACTCGTTGTGCATGACACCGCGGAGACTCGCAGCATGTGGAGGCTCAAGCTACTCTCCGCGATCCACGCACAACTCTCCACACGCCCCATTGTAAGCGAGAACCACTAATCACCACCACAAGGAGGTTACCCCATGTGACTCTACCCTCCCTAGCAACTGGGCCAATTTGGTTGCTTAGAAGACCTGGCTGGAGTCACTCAGCACACCCTGGATTCAAACTCACGACTCCAGTGGTGATTAGTCAGCATCAATACTCGTTGAGCTACTATCTTCACATATTACAATTTTTACTGAATTTTCTCTCAATCTGTCTCTATCAGGTGGACCATGCACTGCTCAGAGCGTGTGGTGGTGGAGGAATGGCTTTCAGAGTTCAAGGTGAGAGGTTAAAGAGGTTATTTTTTTTTATAGCTCTCAAATTAAGTCCACACTTCCCAAGTGGTCTGAATGCAATGTCCCATTAAGCATGTTTGGTTTGGTAATCTCAGAACTTAATGGAGTAATATTTTTCAGTTAATTCAATTTCAAGCTGCATTAGGTTGAGGCTGCTTAGTCATGCCAACCACCATTTCTCCTCCTCAGACGTTACCTGATGAGCAAATCCACAGCTATGCTGGCAGTCTGCGTCTGAAGAAAGCTCTGGTACCTGCGCTGTATGCTGTTATACAGGAGCATCCCAGCAGTGAGGTACGATGATGTGTTTGAAACTGTGTCTCGAGGGCAAAATTGTGCTTTAATCAGGAATATTATGGGTGATTTCCTGTCAAAAGGCCTTGAGTTGGGTAATGTGCTGATGTTGGCATTTAAAGATGATTTAAAATATCTCATGAAGAGAATATTTGGTGGGAATTATTGGAGAGTAGGACTTTATCCATGAGAATTTGTTTGGATCCTCATAGGATTTCTTTGTCGTTCTCTCTTCAGTTCCCTCATACGGAAGCCCTGAACCGCAAGTTGAAAAAAAAATATCTAGGTGGTTTTCAAAGCACTTTACACTAACTCATTCACTCATTCACCCATTCACACAATGATTGCAGAGCTGCCATGCAAGGCACTAGCCTGCCATTGAATGCAACTTGGGGTTCAGTGTCTTGCCCAAGGACTCTTCGGCATGTGGAGTCGTGTGGGCCGGAAAGGGAACCACCAACCCTGCAATTAGTAGACGACCCGCTCTACCACGAGCCAGAGCCGCCCCTATATGAGTTGCCCAATAAGTGCAAAACATTCTTGTTTTTGTATTATACTATAAATCTGTAAATCAACCAATAAAGTACCACAGACATTCTGTCAGCTAGTAAGCATAAGATTCAATGCTTCCTGATAGTCATAATTGGTAGCTAGCAAGAAAAATATTTTGCCTTTTTGAGGAGAAAAAAACTATTTTTCAGAGAGGAATAACATTTTTGAGGGAAAAACAATTCAGAGGGAAAATACATTTGCCAGAGAGAAAAAAAAAAAAAAAAAAAAATGTAGGACCTAGGAAGGCACGAAGACACCTTAAAAAAAAAAACCTTGTGGTTCAGAGCTTCCATACTTTTGCATTCTAGGTCCTTGTTTTACATATTCATGTTGCACAGGAGAGTGTTTCCTCTTGCTATCTGTCTCTTTCGCTTTGTCACTTTTATTTTGTTCCCCTTTTCTCTCTAGCTGCTAGCTCCGGTGTGTCACCAGTTATTTGATTTGTACCGGAGTTCAGAGAAGGGATTGCGTCACTTTACCTTGCAGTTCCTGCCTGAACTCATATGGGTGTATTTGCGTATTTTGGCCAGTAGAGAGCGCTATCGCAATGGCTGTGTGGAAGCACTGCTTTTGGGGATCTATAACCTGGTAAGAGATAGGTGTTTTAGTTTGCATTACCTATAAGCATACAAAGTTGCTTGACACACCTTGTGTTTTTTGTGATGCAGGAAATTGTGGACAGTAAAGGAAATGGCAAGCTGTTGTCATTCACCATACCATCCCTATCCAAGCCTTCAATATACCATGAGGTACCTTCACAGTAAAACACGGAAGCCTTTTAATCTACTGTGCATGATGTCTCAGATATAGGAGGTATCCGTGTCAGATCAATGAAGATGAAATATCCTGTTATTACACATACAGGATGGAGATTTGGTTTCTCTTTGCATCTTTTGGGAAGATTGCGCCAACCTCCCCGAGTCAAACCCTTGTAGCCTGATAGAGCGACAAAAACCTAGACATTTTCTGAAGCAAATGCGAGTTGTAAAACTATCTGCTATGGTACTGGTTTTTCTTTTCTTTTTTGTGGTTCCTAGGGAATTACTTACTGGCCCTAAGTCTCTATGATATTCTGCTCCCAAGATTTCCCAGGTCCCTCCTCCTATGTAAATCTGAGGGATGTTTTTTGTGCCCTTTTTTATTACAGTGCATTTCAGGCAAATATTATAAGACTAAATAGATAGAAAAGTAATAGCACAGCTCCGCTTGGCAAGCTATATGATTTAATTCATATCTGCAGGATAAATTGTGTGGAGCGAGTTACGTTGAGTTAGGGTTTTTCAACCTTGCGTTTGTGCAATTGTACAGTGCATCCGGAAAGTATTCACAGTGCTTCACTATTTCCACATTTTGTTATGTTACAGCTTATTCCAAAATTAATTAAATTCATTATTTTCCTCAAAATTCTATAAACTATACCCCCATAATGACAATGCAAATGTATTTAAAATAAAAAACGAAACCATCACATGTACATAAGTATTCACAGCCATTGCCATGGCACTCAAAATTGAGCTCAAAGTTTGAACTCTTTGGCCTGAATGGTAAGCGTCATGTCTGGAGGAAACCAGGCACCACTCATCACCTGGCCAATAGCATCCCTACAGTGAAGCATGGTGGTGGCCGCATCATGCTGTGGGGATGTTTTTCAGTGGCAGGAACTGGGAGACTAGTCAGGATCGAGGGAAAGATGAATCCAGCAATGTACAGAGACATCCTTGATGAAAACCTGCTCCAGAGCGCTCTGGACCTCAGACTGAGGCAACGGTTCATCTTCCAACAGGACAACAACCCTAAGCACACAGCCAAGATAACAAAGGAGTGGCTACGGGACAACTCTGTGAATGTCCTTGAGTGGCCCAGCCAGAGCCCAGACTTGAACCCGATTGAACATATCTGGAGAGATCTGAAAATGGCTGTGTACCGGCGCTCCCCATCCAACCTGATGGAGCTTGAGCGGTAAAGAAGAATGGGAGAAACTGCCCAAAAATAGGTGTTCCAAGCTTGTAGCATCATACACAAAAAGATTTGAGGCTGTAATTGGTGCCAAAGGTGCTCCAACAAAGTATTGAGCAAAGGCTGTGAATACTTATGTACATGTGTTTTTATTTTTTTTATAAATTTGCAAAGATTTCAGACAAACTTCTTCATACAACATTTAATTATTAGAGGAATTGTTTGTAGAATTGAGGAAAATAATACATTTAATCAATTTTGGAATAAGGCTGTAACATGACAAAATGTGGAAAAAGTGAAGCGCTGTGAATACTTTCCGGATGCACTGTAGCCTCAGGAAGCTGCTCTTGCACGAACATGAATATTCAGCACACTTGTATAGAATTATTGATTGTGGGACTTCGGTAAATTAATGAATCATTAAAGCCAAATGCTCTTATTATTTAATGCAGCCATCCAGTCTGGGTGCCATGGTGTTAACCGAGGGAGCACTGAACCAGCACGACCTCATCCGAATGGTCTACAGCGGCCTGCTTTCTCAGAGAGAGACGTTCACCTCACAGAACAGGTGCTATTATTTTTTTACAGGGTTCCCACGGTCATGAAATTACCTGGAAATTATATACACTCACCTAAAGGATTATTAGGAACACCATACTAATACTGTGTTTGACCCCCTTTCGCATTCAGAACTGCCTTAATTCTACGTGGAATTGATTCAACAAGGTGCTGAAAGCATTCTTTAGAAATCTTGGCCCATATTGATAGGATAGCATCTTGCAGTTGATGGAGATTTGTGGGATGCTCATCCAGGGCACGAAGCTCCCGTTCCACCACATCCCAAAGATGCTCTATTGGGTTGAGATCTGGTGACTGTGGGGGCCATTTTAGTACAGTGAACTCATTGTCATGTTCAAGAAACCAATTTGAAATGATTCGAGCTTTGTGACATGGTGCATTATCCTGCTGGAAGTAGCCATCAGAGGATGGGTACATGGTGGCCATAAAGGGATGGACATGGTCAGAAACAATGGTCAGGTAGGATGTGGCATTTAAACGATGCCCAATTGGCACTAAGGGGCCTAAAGTGTGCCAAGAAAACATCCCCCACACCATTACACCACCACCACCAGCCTGCACAGTGGTAACAAGGCATGATGGATCCATGTTCTCATTCTGTTTACGCCAAATTCTGACTCTACCATCTGAATGTCTCAACAGAAATCGAGACTCATCAGACCAGGCAACATTTTTCCAGTCTTCAACTGTCCAATTTTGGTGAGCTCTTGCAAATTGTAGCCTCTTTTTCCTATTTGTAGTGGAGATGAGTGGTACCCGGTGGGGTCTTCTGCTGTTGTAGCCCATCCGCCTCAAGGTTGTGCGTGTTGTGGCTTCACAAATGCTTTGCTGCATACCTCGGTTGTAACGAGTGGTTATTTCAGGCAAAGTTGCTCTTCTATCAGCTTGAATCAGTCGGCCCATTCTCCTCTGACCTCTAGCATCAACAAGGCATTTTCGCCCACAGGACTGCCGCATACTGGATGTTTTTCCCTTTTCACACCATTCTTTGTAAACCCTAGAAATGGTTGTGCGTGAAAATCCCAGTAACTGAGCAGATTGTGAAATACTCAGACCGGCCCGTCTGGCACCAACAACCATGCCACGCTCAAAATTGCTTAAATCACCTTTCTTTCCCATTCTGACATTCAGTTTGGAGTTCAGGAGATTGTCTTGACCAGGACCACACCCCTAAATGCATTGAAGCAACTGCCATGTGATTGGTTGATTAGATAATTGCATTAATGAGAAATTGAACAGGTGTTCCTAATAATCCTTTAGGTGAGTGTATATGTTTTTTTTAAAAGGCCTGGAAAAATCATGGAAATTTCTATAAACAATATAAATGCTTCTGGCTTTGCTCAGCTCGTCTAGAATTGTAAAATCGTTTAAAAAAAAAAAAAAAAAAAATAAAAAAATCCTTACCTAGTAATTACAAATGACTGGAAAATTTTCACATTGCGGCAAATTGTCCATTGTTGCCAAAGGTTTTCTGCAGGTTCACCACTACCGGTGAAGAGTTTCAAACTTCTGGCAAACAATTGTGGTGAATCACAAGCTCATTAAAATGTTTCTGAGACCATCAATCCGTGCAACTTATCACGTGTCTCGTTGTGCATGACAACGCAGAGACTCTCAGCATGTGGAGACTCATGCTACTCTCCGCAATCCACACACAACTCGCCACACGCCCCATTGAGAGCAGAACCACTAATCACCACCACAAGGAGGTTACCCCATGTGACTGTACCCTCCCTAGCAACCGGGCCAATCTGGTTGCTTGGGAGACCTGGATTCGAACTCACGACTCCAGGGGTGATGGTCAGCATCAATACTCGCTGAGCTACACATACCCCCAATCATGAATTCTTGTGGAAAAACTTGGTTTGATATTTGGAATATTTGTGGTGGTTTGATTGATTGTGCCGTCGCCCACTGGACAGTTTTATTGCTTTGACTCAGCTGTTATGTTTTCACAGGTTAAAGCCCTGAAATGGTATCTCAGCATTTTTATTTCATTAAACTGCTGTTGGAGAGTCGTGCCTCTTGAGATCTATGCAGATGTACTGAGATTTGTTATTAGCGGTTCCACGAGATGGATTCAGTGCAACAGTTGCTGACTCCTAATGTACCGCTGTCTGATTTGTCAATGTAAAATTATGCAGATGTCAGGGGGGTTATATAACGGCATGTATATCTTCCTGCAGATTTGAGGTGCTGTCTTTTCTAATGCTCTGCTACAACTCAGCCGTGGTCTATATGCCTGCGTCCTCCCACCAATCCGCTTGCAGAATGAGCATACGGTAAGAGAGATGACGTGTGAGGTCTCTTTACTGCTAACAGCCTGTCTTTGTGTGCTGTCTCTCTCTCTAAACTGTCTTGCTTGCTCCTGAGTTTTTACAGGAATAAGCAGTGAGGGAATGATTAAATGGGATATTGATTTAGAGAGAGAGCGAGAGTAAAGGTCTTAGGTCGTGGGTCGCAGCATTAGCATAAAGACGTACAAATAAACAAGTCATTAATTACTTTTAATGACCCGTCTTTGTCTCTGAAACTCTTTCGTTTCTCAGGCTGTGTGTGAGCGGCTACCTGCGGCAGCAGCAGAAGTTGTGGAAGGAGCCATGCAACCGTGTGCGTTTAGAGCCAGAGTTTATGGTGCAGATGTTGACTGCAGTTTATCATGCCATGTATGTTCAGAGTCTATTACAGTGCAATACTTAAAGTCTTAATATCTTGTGTTACTTTACATCCCACTAGTCCTCTATAAATGCCAGGCCCAGATGGAATCTGTAGACTCTTTACAGTTTTACATTTAAACTGTTTTTAGTACCATTAGACAAACTATAAAAATAAATCATTAAAAAAAATACATTAATGTATCATATTTGATGCATTAGGTATTAAAGGTCATTATCCTCCTGAGGCCCAGCAATTAATTTGTGTAGGACATTCGTTACTGAAGCTTCTCTTAGCCTGTACATGCTACAGTGTTAAATATTGGGGTATTATCAGAGGACTGTTTGGGTTTTTCGGAGATCCCAAATGTTTGAGAGTTTGGCCATGACAACTTCCCCTCCTTGGTTTATAATGGATTTAAATTATAAATCATCACAGTTAAATTCAGAACATCAAATACAATATGAATAAATATGAATATTTGTATCACATGTTTTTAACGCACCAATCACTATATTGACATTTAAAAAACGGAAATTGTACCAATTTTTTTTTTTTTTTTTGCTGGGTCTCTGGAACTTATGGTAAGATGACATCATAATAGCTTATAATGTAAAATAAGGAGATCTTTATAATGACCGAGCAGGCTGTATATGTGAAAATACACAGAATCATTAGTTCATACATCAAAAATATATCTTATAAAAAGTATATGTCAGAATTTTCAAAGCTCTTTTTTTGGGGTTGGCATGCATGTAATGTAATGGTGATTGAGAGATAATCCTGAAACGGCTGTTTTATCATATTTGATACATGGATTTCAAAGGGGGTTTTCAATAAAATAATATACAACGCTTAAACCAAACACACGCTGCTTATATTCAGCAAATACTCATTTTTAAATATCAGTAATAATGTAATGATTGCTGTCACTTTTTCCTTTATAAAAATAAGCTGTCATTTATCCCAACATAAGAATGATTTTTCGTGCAAGTCTACCGCCATTTTAAATAGATTGATTATAAACACTGAAACCAATTATTCTCAAATAACCACTAGATGGTGCCATAAACATGTGAAAGTTACACACCATAGGTTGTTTGGCTCATCAGGTTGAACAAAGTGAAACTGGAGCCGTCAAACTTTGTGTATCATATTTGATACACATGACTTTAATGCTCAGACTCAATTCAGACTATATATAATTCATTCACCTTTGTGTTGCGGCTCAATTCCATTTAGTTGTGGCTTAATTTCATTGTGCTTTCAGATTTGATTTGCTTTGCTAATTTAGTTGTGTTGTGTCCCCCTCGGGCACCTTAGATGAGAGGTATAATTGAATAATATATATATATATATATATATGACATTAGTTCGGGGAATCAACACAGTATATCTTTTTGTTTTTCTATAAACTGTTTAAATGATCTGCTAATGATTTCACCTGCTTGATGATACTTTCTCCCATTAACTCAGTTATAATGGGCAGTGGGATCTAGGGAGGGAAGCGTTGGACGATATCCTCTACCGAGCACAGCTAGACCTGCATGCCCAGCCATTACTGGTAAATGTTGGCACCTGTCTACATGTATATGTAAGATGCAAAATACTTTGGTTAGTTGAAATTAACTGGGTTCCCCTTATTTCATGAAGTCTTTTAATAATAAAGTTTTATTTATAATTCTAAAGGGAACATGTTATATACTTCACTGTTTATATTGACCTCTGATCTTCAGGTGGCAAATGCAATTAGTCATTCACTTCCATCCCGGCCTCCGGAGGGCTCAAGGAACCTTCTCGAAGTTGAAGTAACACCTGCTGGTAGATGCGTCTCGCAGGCAGCTGTCACTGCCGCCTCCATTCGCCGCCTTCGTTGGAAACGAGAGGGTATGCATGCACAAGACACGCACACACACACACACACACACACTGTAAAGCAAAGGCCTGTGATTGTACCCCCTTTAGTTTGTTGCTTGCTTGCTTTCCCTCATTATCATGCAGGCATTACCTGTCTGAAATTACCCCTATATCAGCATTATGTTTAGCTTACTCACTGTCTTCACCTCAGATTGTTTTGATTTCTCAACCACGACCGAATTCTACGCCTCCATCATCCCCAGCCAATACATTCCCTTGGAGAAACTGGCCAATCCTGTACCATGTGGGCGGATAAAGTGCACCATTCACCTTACGTTACAAGGGGGTAGGCGGGGCTCAGGATGAGCTTACCTTTTAGAGAATCCAGATATCAAGCTCTAACCTGTTTGATCGTAGAAAGTGTTTATTGGCCTAAATATTAGACTGAAGACCCCTCAGTGCATGGAAGACCCCATTGTATGTGTGACCAGTTTTTTGAGCTGCACAGACTTTTAACATGTGTCCATTCCAGATTCCTTGGTTATGTCAGAACTAGCACTGTATTGTGATCATTTGTGCTTGATTATTGTTTTAAGATTATTTTTATAGTGCTTGCTAGACCAGTAGTCTTCTACTTCTACTCCTTTGCACAGATTTGTGCAATTCATTTAAACGGCTTAATGTACAGACTCCTTTCAAACTTTGTTTTGTTGCATGCTGTTTTTTCTTCTGGGCACATTTTACATTTACCTACATTGATAAAATGTTTAGCATTTGTTTTTTTACATAATTGTGATTTTAGTCTTCTTGCCTCTAGACGGTTTGCATTGTGTGTTGAACTTTATCAGCATTTGTGGTGTAACCTCCTGAGGCCCGAGCGTGACTGCCTTGTGAATTTGACATTTCCCTTTTTTACTTGTATATAACCAGTACTTGTTAGATAGTTTTCATAGAACTTTATGGTAACATACAATATGTGGACAGTGGGATTAAGTAATATTCCAAGCTATAGAAAGTCAAAAAGTATATGTTTCCAGGAGTGTCAGTTATTCCTGTTTTTGAGACATTACAGATGCTACATCCGAAATTAGCATAATTAATTGTGATTTTGAAGTAATGGCCAGCATCATCTAATCACTGCCAACCATGTTAAAATAAAATTATACATTCTATGTACTGATTATCATTGTCCCATGTCTGTCAAACATGTTGAGTGAGGGGGGGTCTGGGTAGCTCAGCAAGTAAAGACGCTGACTATCACCCCTTGACTTGCTAGTTTGAATCCAGGGCGTGCCGAGTGACTCCAGTCAGGTCTCCTAAGCTACCAAATTGGCCCGGTTTCTAGGGAGGGTAGTCACATGGGGTAACCTCCTCGTGGTCACTATAATGTGGTTCTCTCTCGGTGGGGCACGTTGTGCATGAATGCAGCGTACAATAGCGTTACGCCTTCACACGCGCTATGTCTCCACGGTAACGCGCTCAAGCCACGTGATAAGATGCGTGGATTGACGGTCTCCGACTCTTGAGGCAACTGAGATTCGTCCTACACCACCCGGATTGAGACGAGTCACTACGCCACCACGATGACTTCCACAAGAAGTGCATTGGGAAATGGGCATTCCAGATTGGGGAGAAGGAAAAAAAACCTGTTGAGTGATCCAAACTTAATCTGCAGTCTGCACTTAGCTGCATTGAGAGCTATAAGATGCTCCCTATGTAGTGAACGACTTAACCTCCAGTGTGCTGTCTGTCTGCACTGGTCTCAGAACAAAATTAAATGCACTTTATTTTCATCATAACTCCATATAAAGCCTCTGAAAGCAAAAAGTTTCAGCTTTTGGATGTACCCATTGATTCTCAATGTGATGATGCATAGTTAGTAAGCGCATTTTTCATTTGAATTCCCATAAGTACACATTAATGTACATTTTGTTTAGCAGCGTAGCTTCACGATAAATCCCTCAAATGTAAAAATGGCATACTGGATGAAACCAGAGACTCTAACCTTTTTGACTCGAACAGGTTTCAATGCAAAAACTTAATTAGGTTTCTTACTAGATGTAATTTTGTTGGTGTTTCTCCCAAAGACAAACTCTGATCGGCACCAGGTTGTTTTGTCACATGATTGTGCATTGCTAGTTTAACCTTTTACTGACAGCACAGCGTCTTCTGAACTGAGATCAGTCTGTTTAAATTAAATTAAATTATGCGTTGCATATAGCCAAGCCAAAATACAATGTCCACGCATGTGTATATCAAGTACTTAAGTAATTTAATAGCAGTAAAATCATGTTAACACTCATCGTTTTGCGGCTTTATTTTTGAAACTTAGTAGTGTTTTTTTATCCCAATTTGAATGCCCAATTCCCACTACTTGGTAGGTCCTTGTGGTGGCGCGGTTACTCACCTCAATCCGGGTGGCGGAGGACAAGTTTCTGTTGCCTCCTCTTCTGAGAGCGTCAATCCGCGCATCTTATCACGTGACTCGTTGTGCATGACACCGCGGAGACTCTCAGCATGTGGAGACTCCTGCTATTCTCCACGATCCACACATAACTCACCACACGCCCCATTTTAGAGCGAGAATCAATAATCGCGACCACAAGGAGGTTACTCCATGTGCCTGTACCCTTCCTAGCAACCGGGCCAATTTGGTTGCTTAGGAGACCTGGCTGGAGTCACTCAGCACGCCCTGAATTCGAACTCACAACTCCAGGGGTGATAGTCAGTGTCAATACTCGCTGAGATACCCGGGTCCCCAAAACGGTGAGAATTTTAATGTTTACGAATTGACCCTATTGACTTCCATTGAAAGTGCCTTACTGTAACCCAGATTTATGCTTTTCTTTAAAAAAAAAAAAAACGTCAACATTATGCCACAAATGCTGTTGATTGAGCTTAACTTGTATTGAACCCGGAATATTCCTTTAATCCTGCTTTCTGTTTTCTCTGCCTAATTTTTCCTTTCTGCCACTCTTCGTGTTATATAGATGCAGATGGAGTGAGCTGTGGAGAGGACTCTTTTGACCCAGATGAAGGCTTCTCCTCTGGTGCTTCCAGCAGCAGTCAGCCCAGCAATGTGAAACGTTACTGGGTCATAACAGGAGTTCGACCTTCCCGTGATCCCAGAGCCAGGCAGAGAGAGAGCATGTTGGCCGAAACTAGAGCTGCCCTCCAAAGCCTCCACCAACGCCACCAATCCCCTCCCCCTGCCGTCAGCCACCACAGTGCAGAGAACAGTCGCAGCCCGAGTCCCAGTGCTCCGAGGTGCTTTCTCGACCCACATTACATTCCTCCCTTTGCTGGTCCACCAACCAAAACTGGCAGCACGTCTTCTAGCAAGTCCCTGGACTGTACAGGCCTGAATGGCTCATCAGGGCCCACAGATAGCCTGTCGCTGGGTAGTCTCAGTGCAGATAGAGCCCACTATCTGTCAGCAATTAGCTTGCAAGAAGAACGTCTTAGGCGAGCCGCAAGGAGCCAGGATCTTCTCTCCCCTAGAAGCGCATTCTCCTCTGGAAGCCCATTGTCTAAACCGTCTCGATCATCCAGTTTTAATATGCAGATTATATCACAGGTGTAGAACAATTTTGCACGGGTAGACTGTGGGAGAGACAAGAGACAGAGAAAGAACCAGCAGAAATGTTTAACATGCATGCGAATGAGCATGTTGTCTGTGTGAAAGTGTGAGAATGAGACTTATCACTACATTATGCACTTGGGTTTGGTGAGGAAATAAGTGTTTTGCACAATTCTTCCCCTAGTGGATATGTTCAGAAGTGCACATGATCCGAGACCATTTTAAATGTGCCATACAAACAAACCATACCATAGTGTTATTTTAAGAGGAACAAAAATGTGTTACTGTATCACAGCAATGAACTTAAGAACTGACAATCACTGTCAATGCATATAGAAAGACCTAATGCATGATCCAAAGAGCCCAGCTGTAGGACGTCCTAAAGACATTCTCTTTTGTTTCATTGTTGCGCTGACTGAGCCTGCTTTCTGTTGCCTGTGCTCTCCATCCACCACAGATAATAAATTGTGTGGTCTGCCTCAATGAAAAGCTACACTGTTAAAAGAAAAACAGTACATGTTGTACTTCGGAGCAAGTTTATATTTCAAATTGTGTATATTTGTGTAAATTATTATTGTACAATAGAAAGATTGTATGCTAACAGAATCTATATTGCTTGTACATAAGAAGTTATCTACTGAACGGTGAATAAATGTGCTGTTCATGGGAATGCTGTCAAGTTCATTTTGTTAGACATGAAACAGATTGCATGTTACATTTATAATAGTTATCATAGTGCGGAGACGAGCCATGTAAAAGATTCCAAGATCACAGGATGAGGTGTTACTATCCTTGTGCAAGCACTTCCAAGAGTTCATGAACAGTGAGCCTGGTGAAATTTGGGGAGCGCATCGTCAGTAGTGTACCTTTTGGTTCCTAGTGTGTTTCGGCCTTTCACACTATACACCCTCCCCAAAGGCGGCCAGCGACAGGGTGATCAATCCTATGCTTGCGTCCCATTCCCAATTAGTCATAGGAGTTGCCTTGTTGTTAATAGCCAACATCCCATGGGACTATGCATGGCAGGGGCGTCCTCCTCCCTGAGTCAAGCATAGTTGACCACATACCTCCTGGCCCTCTCACTTCGGGGCCCAGCTGGGGTCTCTCCTCTTCATCCAGAGCCACTGACTGCTGCCTTCTGCTGCCTCCGACACAGCTCTGATTGCCGAACGCTGGCTCTGGCCCTTAATTCCTAGGTCTCTATGCAGTCTGGTTGTAGATGTTGCCACAACCTCTGCAGCCCACCTCCACTGGTCGGACTTCTGTGTTCCAGCCAAGATGCCGTGCTTCGGCAGCTAGATTGGCATAGCGCAGATGTTTTCGCTCATGAGCCTCATCTACTGAGTCCTCCCAGGGTACTGTGAGCTCAATGATGAAGACCTTCTTGAGCGAACGGGACCAGAGCACCATGTCCGGAGGAAACACAAGTTGCCGGCCAGTGTTATAAAACAGTGTTATTCAATAAGAAAGTGGAGCTTTGTTGGCAAAGTGCACAAGAATTCCTGTCCTGCATTATTCTTAATTTTGCCATTTATTTGCTCTTACTCATTTTTTTTTTTTCCTTTTATAAACATTTATCAAAGGATGTTCAAAATGAACTGGGTGGGTAGACTCCATATTATTATACAATAGCGTATGTAATCGTACATTTTAAGAGGTGGGGTTTGTTACAACGCCTTAGGAACCGTACATTTTCCTTTCCTCTAGCTGTTCCTGCAAATCGTATTCCTAGACTGTTTTGTCTAGAATGAAAGTCCATTTATATTAGCTAGCAAACCTGTCTACTCACCATTGACACTTAATGCAACTTTAAAGTGACAATCAATAGACCTGTTCAGCTGTGATGTCAATTTGTAGGAGAACCTGGAAGTCTAATTCACCATGGGTTCCCTTGGGATTTTCCTATGGGTTTTTATTATTGATGTTTCTATACTTATGAGAAAAATAATGTCTGTGGTAAACCTTAGTTGACGTAACATTACTTTAAGTATGCAATTCAATACAGCTTCAAAAGTTTGCGGTATGAATGTGTAATTTATGTTGTTGAACAAAACGTCCACATATCTTCGAGGAATGTTCACCACAGACTTTTTTCCTCTTCTCTTAAGATCAAGGAAAATCAAGAGGGAACCCATGGCGAATTCTCATCCGGGATTTTGGACCAGAAGCTGAACGGCTCTATTGGGTTACTAATACTTCCAGTACTTTTTGGCATGCTGTTCTTAAAGGGATAGTTCACCAAAACTTTCATTCACCCTCATGCAATTCCAGATGTGCTATTGGTTTCTGTTCTTCTGCAGAACACAAACCAATATATTTAGAAGAATATCAACTTTGTATGTCCATATAATGCAATTGGACTTTCCACATATTCAATTTAAATGCATATGCAAAATGATAATTTTGCAAGATATAAAAATATAAATATACGTTCTCTACAATTGCAAGGTTCCCACGCATCCTAGGAAACCTGGAATGTGACTGATTTATTTGAAAATTAATTCACACTCTTGGTTGGTAGCATGGTGATTTGGCCCTAATTCCTCGGGATGTGAATTAATTTTCAATAATTCAACAGTCGGGGTCAGCTTATACCGCGGTTACCACATGTAGGATGCAGAAAACACGGATAGAATCAACAAGTCATATAAATAGCATTATCTATAAAATGCAGAATGTTGTGGAAAATGACATATTTGGACAAACATTTATGTTTGAATATACAATTAATCAAATTAAAATTAAGTATGGTAAACTACACCTAAGTTACACATACAGGTAAAATACACATAATTTACACATTCAGGAAAGCTACACATAAGTTACACATACAAGTAAGATACACAAGTTACACATAATTTACACATACAGCAAAGCTACACATAAATTACACATACAGGTAATCTACACATAGGTTACACATACAGGAAAGCTACAAATAAATTACACATACAGGTTAGTTACACAAGTTGTACATACAAGTAAGCTACACATAAGTTAAACATAATTTACACATACAGCAAAGCTACACAAGTTACACATACAGGTAATCTACACATAGGTTACACATACAGGTAACTTACACATAAGCAACACATACAAGTTAGTTACACATACAGGAAAGCTACACAACTTACACATACAGGTAAATTACACATAAGATACAGATACAGGTAAGATACACATAAGTTACACATACAGGTAAAATACACATAAGTTACACATACAGGTAAAATACACAAGTTACACATACAGGTAAAATACACATAAGATACACATACAGGTAAGATACACAAGATATACATACAGGTAAAATACACATAAGTTACACATACAGGTAAAATACACATAAGTTACACATACAGGTAAAATACACATAAGTTACACATACAGGTAAGCTACACATAAGATACACATACAGGTAAAATACACATAAGTTACACATACAGGTAAAATACACATAAGTTACACATACAGGTAAAATACACATAAGTATACACATACAGGTAAGATACACATAAGATACACATACAGGTAAAATACACATAAGTTACACATACAGGTAAAATACACATAAGTTACACATACAGGTAAGCTACACATAAGTTACACATACAGGTAAGCTACACATAAGTTACACATACAGGTAAGCTACACATAAGTTACACATACAGGTAAGCTACACATAAGTTACACATACAGGTAAGCTACACATAAGTTACACATACAGGTAAGCTACACATAAGATACACATACAGGTAAGATACACATAAGATACACATACAGGTAAGATACACATAAGTTACACATACAGGTAAAATACACATAAGTTACACATACAGGTAAGATACACATAAGATACACATACAGGTAAGCTACACATAAGTTACACATACAGGTAAAATACACATAAGATACACATACAGGTAAGCTACACATAAGATACACATACAGGTAAGCTACACATAAGTTACACATAAGTATTTTCTCAGGCACTAATTAATTCTAAATAAAAGCACTACATATTTAATCTCAGTAGTACACCCAAATGGCAATAGTCATCTTCAGGGGTTGTGTAAACTGAAAATCCATCATTAAGAGATAATTTGAAGTACTTTCATTCATTTTAATAGATACTTAAAAAAATAAACAAGAAAACCACTTACCTAGAATCAGTTTTGATTGCACTCTCTCTCTGTGGTGTGTGTGTGCCATGAGTGTCTCTGATTTCATGACTGCTTACATCAATCACTACAGTATGTCAATGTGTTTCTGGATGATAATAAAACTCAAAAAGTATAAGAACAATAAGAAAAAAAACTCACTTACCATTTCTGCCAATTAACATGCATTTACTCTTAGTGCAAACATGACATTTAGTGTGTAATTCTCCATTATTTTAATCTGAGCTGATGTGCTTTAAATCAGACAGACTGAATAAGTTACATAAGTGTTTGTGCTTTTAAAATTTCCAACCAGGTGGTTATTCCTTTTCAAGCCACATGTAACCAGCTATGTTTAAAAAATCATGTTTTATCATAGTGGTTGATTGACAGGTAGAATTTTCACCCTAGAACTCCTGAATTAAAATACTTGCGCTTGAGTCATAAATCTATTATATTAGATGTATACTGTATATGCCATTATAATGGATGCCACACCACTGAACTTATCCTAATTATTTTTTAAATGAAAAGAAGTATGATGGATAAAAAAAGATCAGATGGACATTTTTCAACTCCGTGACAGATACACATTTTTTTCTAGCACAACCTCTGGTCATATCATATTGTGTTGTACTTGCTATAGTTTACTTCCATGTTGTTTCTTCATCAAAGAGCAATGTCAAATGTAAATCAAGTCTGAAACAACAGTGCCACCTTGAGTAAGAAATAACATGTATAATATGAACGTGTACACAGCAATGTCATTCCTACACCGCAAATGTGAACACAGCAATGGCATTTGACATTGCATATGGGATACTGGTAATTCACCATTGTTGTTAATTAATTGTTGCACAGAAAATCAACGTGATTAGTATAGTATTTGTATGAATATAGTACTCATTTCTCTTGTAATAAATAAAGAAATAGGTATCATGTGATAGTAAACTTATATAGATATTATTTAATCATAAAAATATAATTTTTGGAAGTGCACAAAAAAAAAAAGAAATAAAAATGGACACTTTTGGTAATTAGAGAATTGTTATAATTTTTGTTGTTGTTGAAAGTTTGGCATTTTTTCCACTCTATTTATAAAAGAAAAATTGAGGAATATTAAAGAGGTGTGGGCACAACTCAACAATGTATGAGGAACAGGGTGTGGAATGAATTCAATGGTCACTAGATACCCGAGGTATAATTTTAAGGGTTACAAGTATTTTATATGGTTGATTATTGTTCGTTTATATGGAGAGGTAATGTTGTTATTTTAGTGCCGATTTTAAAAAACATACATTATTTATATTTTTACATCTCGAAAATCTTGCATAATGCATTAATATCGAATATGCGGGAAACAGAGTCCTGTAGCCAATTAGAAGCGTGGATACTAATCACGTGACTTCACACGGAAGTGGATCTTCATCATGTGGTTCCCAATCCGACGTATCTCATTGGCTGTTTCTGAGGCGGGAGTTTCAGACTTCTGACTTTGTGACGTTCCGTCTCAGCTTCATTTT